>NW_026067936.1:2688538-2727630 GCF_014885135.2 Alexandromys fortis
ACAGGGTTTCTCTGTAGCTTTGGAGCCTGTCCTGGAACTAGCTCTTGTAGACCAGGCTGGCCTCAAACTCACAGAGATCCCGCCTGCCTCTGCCTCCTGAGTGCAGAGATTAAAGGCGTGCGCCACCACCGCCCGGCTCAACACTTCCACTTCCACTTGCACACCGTAGTGTCTGGTGGGAGTCGGAACATCTCTTAGTCTGTCAAACTCAGGTTACACACCAAGCCATTTCTGACCCCCAGCCCTAGGGTTTTGTTGTTAAAGCAAGTTCTCATGTGCTTCAGGCTGACCTAGGAATCAACATGTCCTTTCCGTACCTCCCAAGTGCTAAGATTATAGGCATGTGCCACCACACCCAGTCTGTGTGCTATTGGGGATTGAACCCATGGCCTTGTACAAACTAGGCAAGGGCTCTACTAACTGCATTGCACTCTCAGCCCTCAGCCTTCTCCCTTCTGTTTTGAGACAGACACACACATGCCTTTGCACCATAAGAGCACTTGCTACTCTTTGTGCTTTAGTTAATTTTCTTGGTTCATACATGTGCGCGGATTTTACAGTGACTATTACATGCTTCTCTGCAGGGTGAATTTGTAAATGAATATGTTGGTGAAGTAATTGATGAAGAAGAATGCAGACTTCGAATCAAGCGAGCGCACGAGAACAGTGTAACTAATTTTTATATGTTAACTGTTACCAAGGTAAAAATGCTTTTATTTTTTGATAAGAAAATGGGAAATTTTATGTTTTGTTCATAATTTTATGTTGGACTCCGTTTCTCTTAGTTTCATTTCTCTAAGTCTAGTATGATTTTCAGTAGTCAGTGCTGTAATTACCTCTGGAGTACAGAAGGAGACCTCATAGTCATGAGACTCCAGAACTCCAGCCATGTCTAGGTTGGAGTTGTTGGGTCCTAATCCTCGATCTGCATCAGTGAGAGACCTGGTTTCTTTATCACTGTTGGAAGAATCAGCTTTAGGATTCTGAATTATAAAATACCTTGAAATTTCTGATTAACCCAAAACTAATTAAGTTTCTATGTATTTATTAAGCTTTTAAAAAGGAAATGAGAGCAATTATTATCATCGTTCTGACAGAGGACGGGAAACCCAGGTCGAGGTACAGCTCAGTCAATTGTTTAGTGTTCTGTCGCCCTTCAAGAACCAAGACTGGTACCCATGTTTCCTTGTCGGGGAATGTTTCTAAAAGATTCAGATATCATTCAGGGTGAGGTCATAACGCCACGGTAAAGCATATGCTGAACATACGTGAGGCTGAAGTCATGGCTCCATGGTAAAGCACATACTGCACGTATGTTATATGAGACTGTGGTCATGTCTCCATGGTAAAGCACATTCTGCACGTATGTAAGGCTGTGGTCATGGCTCCATGGTAAAGCACATACTACACGTATGTGAGGCTGTGGTCATGGCTCCATGGTAAAGCACATACTGCACGTATGTTATATGAGGCTGTGGTCATGGCTCCATGGTAAAGCACATGCTACACGTATGTGAGGCTGTGGTCATGGCTCCATGGTAAAGCACATACTACACGTATGTGAGGCTTTGGATTTGAGTCTCATCACAAGCAAAAATGTGACAGGAAAACAGCAAAGCACAGTAGAAGAGATTGCTGGGTATGATGGTGGATGTCTTTAATTCTGGTACTTTTGAGGCCAAGGCAGTGAGTTCCAGTACCGCCTGGTCTTCATGGTAAATTCCACACCAGCCAGAGCTACATTATGAGACCCGGTCTCAAAAGAAAAAAAAAAGGATTATTCTGAAAGTATTTTAACTATATGTAGTTGTATTATTTGAAAATTTTCCAGCTCCAGTGCATGCTGCAGTCTGCCCCGTTGAATCCTAGTCTCGCTGAGCTCAGACAGCCAGTGATTCCCAGACTTAGAGCTTATCAGCAGTTAGGAGTCCAGATCGAGGGGACCCAACTCCAGTGTTTTCTCTGTTGAACTGCGGTGTGAGTGAAAGCAGAGTAGGTAACTACTGGGAGGCACACCTTTCCCTGTGAGAGCAGAGAGAGATTGCGGCTCCACATCCTCATAGGGGAGTCCCATTTCCCCTTCTCCGTCTGCATGGGGTAAACTCGTCTCTCCACAACAGTTTCTCTTCTGGCTTAGAGCAGGAAAGAGAAACTGAGAGCAAACTAATTGAGTAGTTGGGTGTCTGAACAGTATAGCTCTTATCATAAAGACCTAAACAAATGACCTGCTGACTTTTTGTTTCTCCATGGCACCGTCCTCACCATTCTCGGCAGTGTCCGGTTAGAAGCTGTGAAAGTCTCAGGTCATCAAGTAGGGGAACTGCAGAGGGTGGCTGCAGTGTCCTCAGCGCTGCTAACGGTCACACACAGCTGATAATAAATGCTGCAGCCTTGTGTTCCCCTAACTGTGTTTCTAAATGGCTTGTCTGTAGTTTATGACAAAAGTATCCCCCGCTTTGTCTCCCCTTTCTGAAGGACCGGATAATTGATGCTGGACCAAAAGGAAATTACTCTCGTTTCATGAACCACAGTTGTAATCCAAACTGTGAGACCCAGAAGTGGACAGTAAACGGGGATGTTCGAGTTGGGCTGTTTGCTCTTTGTGATATCCCTGCAGGTAAAGGGCCACACTGTCCTGGGTCCCTCTGTGGGGACATCTCTCTTGTCGGGGAGGACATTATCCTTTAAGACTTGGCACCCGAGTATTGACTCAGGGAAGACAACATGCTCTGTTTGGAACTGGGCGTTTCTGCCAGCGCAGTAAAACTGCATCTGAAGAGAACACTGAGTGGCCTCTGTGCAAAAGAGGACCCGTAGAGCCTGTGTCTGTGCATGCCATCGTGTCACTACTGCAGGGCAGATGCACGGCTTCCCCAAAGCACTCCGTCTGAATAGTGTGACTGGATGGCCTAGCTCTGTATTGTTCTTTCAACATACAAAGGTAACTAGCCCGTGGCAACTGGAGAGTTGGCTCACCAGTTAAGAGTGTATACTTTTGCAGAGGACCCGAGTTCAATTCCCAGTATCTGTGTAAGGTGGCTCACAACCACTTGTACTCCAGACACACCTCTAGCTTCCACAGGTACCCTCCCACACTCACATATACACATATTAAAAGTAATAAAAGTAGATCTTGTACCAACTGTTTCCGGCCCTGAAAGACCACTCTTGTTTGAGATTGGACACTGAGCCTCGGCAGCCTCGCTGCTTTCTTTCTCCCTCCCTGCTCAGGTCTCAAACGCCTTAGCAATCCTGTCAGGAACTGATGGAGCAATTCAGTCATGAGGCCAGCTGAAGCCCTTTCTAGACTCTGGGTTAGTCACCCCTGCCTGAAACAGTGTTCAGGGGGCTTTAGTTTGGATCCCTAGAGCGTTCACATTTCTGGTGAACTTGCGTTGTGAGTGTGTATTGGTTCATAGTGGAAGGCGCTCATAACACTGTCACCATGCCATTCCATGTTGTTCGTTTAGAAACTAGAGTTTAGCAGGGAGGTGGTGGCACACGCCTTTGATCCCAGCACTCAGGAGGCAGAGGCTGGCGGATCTCTGAGCTCGAGGCCAGCCTGGTCTACAAAGTGAGTTCCAGAACGGCCAAGGCTACACAGAGAAACCCTCTCTCGACAAACAAAACAAAACAAAAAAAGAAACTTAGAGTTTAGCTTTGTAAAGAGGGCTCAGCTAGAAGCCCTTCTTGATCATAGACCACGTGTTCATTGTTTCCACAAAGGATGTGTCGTCCTTTTAGACTGTTTAGCTTTGGCGTACATTTTGTTGGGCAGCAATGTTAGCCACTTGTCCCCACTCTTCTGTCTTTGTTTTCAGATGGGTGTGGAAGGAGGAAAGGTCTCTACAGTTGTGTTATTTCTGGTATTCTATATGATGTGTGCATATGTAAGTGCTCCTGGGGACAAATGACAACTTCTAGGCTTAGGCTGTGCTCTTCCTCCAAATCAAACTCACGTTGTCAGCCTTAAAAGGCAAGCGCTTTCACCCCCGAGCCATCTTGCCAGCCTGGGACAGTCTTTGTGTTAGAACCATGTGTCAGCGGGACAGTGTGTGGCAGTGCTTCCTCATGGTGTCACCGTGGATAATCATTTCTCTTGTGTTTTAGGAATGGAGTTGACATTTAATTACAACCTGGACTGTCTGGGCAATGGCAGGACAGTGTGCCACTGTGGATCAGATAACTGCAGTGGCTTTCTAGGAGTGCGACCGAAGGTCAGTGGTGCAGGGTGTGCCCCAGCCAAGGGCAGGGAAGGGATGCGGGAAGAAGGACCTGCTTGTCTTTGCAAGTGCTGGCTACAGAGTCTGGCCGCTCTGTCAGGTCTGTCAGTGCCTCTCTGGGGGCGGTGATGATGGTTGTTTTGACACAGATCTCATGGAGTGCAGACTGGCATTGAACTCTTGTGTCAATGAGGATGACCTTGAATTCCTGATTATTCTGCCCTCGCCTCCCAAATGTTGGGGTCACAGGCTTCCACGACTGGACCGTGCTTGCTATTTTCACTTTCTAATGAAGCTTGTTTTAGTGAGGTCTGGGAGGTTCTGAAATGTGCTAAACCCACTGAATTATGTGCTTCTAAACTGGTGGGTGTTACCTGGGTGTGGTGACTCAAGCATGTAATCCTAGCACTTGGGAGGCAGAGGCAGGAGGATTGCTATTAATTCCAGGCTAGCCTAAAAAGGAAACAAACAAACAAACCAAAAACCTTACATAAATACAAAGGTCTATGTTATAGCAAGTAGTTATAGGTCATTGTGGAAAGGCAGGCTGAAGTCCGAACAGTAATGAAGTAAAGCAGCTTGCAGTTAGAACCACCCGGACAATTCAAACAAAAGAAACAACAACCCAGCAGTCAGGACTCTATGAAAGTGACGTTGTCTTTGAACACTACTCAGCAGTGACTGGCCAGTCAGTGCACTGCCGTCATGCCCAGGGAAGAAGTTCAGCTACTTTGTTAAGATCGTCTCACTTTGGCCGGAAGGATGGCCCAGAACGAACGTAAGAATACTTGTTCTTCTAGAGGACCGAGTTCAGTTCCCAGCCACATGGCATATCTGTTACTGCAGTTCCAGGGCTCCAACACCCTCATACAGACATACATGCAGGAAAACACCAATGCACATAAAATAAAAATCAATTTTCAAAGAAATCAAGGAATGACAGACAGTATTATAGTTATTAGCTGGCCCACTGCCACCTTTAATGCACACAATAAACTGTGCTTCAGAGAAAGCAGACAACCCCAGTGGACAATGACAAGCCTTGCTCTAGTGTAGTATTGCGAGAAAAGTCCTTCTGACGTTTGTAGGACACGTGCAGAGATGCAGTTAAGGTTGTGGGTGTGCATTTACTGGTTCTGTGTAAAGCGTCATCATTATCTGATGTTGAAACTGTGTTCTCTCTTCCTTCCCAGTCTGATGAGAAGACAAAAAATGCCAAGTTAAAGAAAAGACGGAAACTCAAAACAGAACCAAAGCAGATCCATGAGGATTACTGTTTTCAGTGTGGAGATGGGGGCGAGCTGGTCATGTGTGACAAAAAGGACTGTCCCAAAGCATACCACCTCCTCTGCCTTAACCTGACTCAGCCTCCATACGGTAAGCCCAAAGTATCCCACCTCCTCTGCCTTAACCTGAATCAACTCCCATAGAGCTTCAAGCCCTTCAGTTTTTGCCATCTATATATAACTTGGGATACATTCTGTTGTCTTTAATGGAACCGTGAAATAAGAAACATTTAACAGAACAAAAAATTTCTCTGGCCAGAGATTTGTTTCTATGCAAACTGGGCACACCTCACGTGGCCACAAGGGCAGGTTTCTTTCTTATGATTACCGTAGGTGGGTAGTTGGCACCTGTGGCATTGGGCTTGGCCAGTAGCTCATCTCTATGTAACATGACTAGATGTTTGTTTGACTGGAGTCTGGAATTGGATTCGTTTGGAATTAGCCTCTAAGCAAAGCAGGTAGGGTATGAGCCAGGTGCAGTGGAGCCTGTCTTTAATCCCAGCACTTGAGAGGCATAAGCAGATTGATCTCTGGGTGTTCGAGGCCAGCATGGGATCTATAGATAGACATTATTGTGAAAAGAAAAGTTCGGTGGTGGTGCCTTTAAGCCTAGTGCATAGGGAGCAGAGGTAGACCAGGCAGCCAAGCTGCACAGTGGGACCCTGTCTCTGAAGGTGGGGGGACTCAGGGTTTTCCTGGGTAATCAAGAAGCGGGCTAACAGGAGCTCTCCCTCTCCAACCCTGCCTTAGGAAAGTGGGAGTGTCCGTGGCACCAGTGTGAAGAGTGTGGCAAGGCAGCCGTCTCCTTCTGTGAATTCTGTCCACACTCATTCTGCAAAGCTCATGGAAAGGGGGCGCTGGTGCCCTCTGCATATGAAGGTCGTCTCTGCTGCTCCGACCACAACCCCGCATCTCCTGTGTCACCAGAATATTGGAACAAGATCAAAAGTAAATGGGAATCACAAGATCATGGAGAGGAAGCGAAAGAATGAGTGGTGGTTCCCTCGCCTGCTGTTCTAAACGGAAGAAGGAAAGAGTTGGTGCATCTAGAACCGAGTGATGCTGCCTCTGCCCTCGGACTGCCTTAGACAGGGAAGCTGAAACCCGTTCACACGGCTAAGCAGGTGCTGCCTGGTCTCTCCAGTTTGTTTTGTTGCTTTGGGATAATTTTGTGGACAGTGAAATTCCCTTGGTCTTTCTGCCTTTTATTGTACTTCAGTGTCTTGGCAACTGCCAGAAGAGGTGTCTTCATTTTCAAAGTTGAGAGAAAGGGAGAGAGATAGAAAAGGAAGTTCTGTTGGTAAGATCAGTGTCGAGCCCAAGATGCAATCCTTGGTCGTATAAAGCAAAATTCGCCATTCCTTTATTTATTTTCATTTTTAGGAATTGTGAGAAGTGTAGCTCAAACAATCTAACCTCTGTGTGTGTGTGCGTGCGTGTCTACCTTTATATACCTCTTTACTGAGCCGTAGATAGGCTAACTTCTCTTTCCTTCTTCCCTTGCCTTCTCTAGTCCCAGAGAAGGCTCTTCTGGCCTCGTGGAAACAAACGCCTTGACAGCTTTTACCTCTGTGGTCTTCAACTAGGTGGGCTTTGTGGTGCAGTAACTACCTAGAAGTTAGGCAGAGGTGTGTAGGGCTCTGTCCAGGAGGGAGGAGGGACTGAATGCACCCCTGATAATGAGTGTCACCGTTTACAGATTTTCCTGTGCGGTGCATGTGTGGGGACATGAACGCTCATTGCTGTCACCCTGACACTGGCAAGCAGATACAGACCGAGGAAGGCACAGACCAAAAGTTGGGGCATATATGCACCATTTTCTGACCACTTAGTGTAGACTCCAGTCTTACTTAGAATTTATAGGCATTTTATTTTCTGTCTTTCCTTCTGCCAATCATGTTTGCTTTGCCAGCTGATGACGCAGTCATGTTTCCTGGTAGAGCTATGTAATTGAACCTGAATTATTTTTTAAGAGTTTTTTTTTTTCATTTGATATCCTAACTTGGGGGTGGTGAAAGCAGACAGAGACATCCTCGAGTTATATGTGAACAGTTTCTTCTTAGTATTATGCAGTGCTTAAAATTGTTCCCATTGAGGAAGGGGGAGAACTTTTACAGGGTATGTAAAAACCACAAGGACGCACTTCATCTTAAAAAGCACTTGAGAATGCTCACTCCCAAGAAAGCCAGTGTTCGCAGACATGGCTGTGATGTTTGATTAGTACAGACCTGAGCATACCAAGGTGTCTGCCCACAGAATTCCCGTGCATCTAGCACTTAGGAATATTCCAAGTATTAATACTATTCCAGTATTACCTGTATGAAATCCTGTGAGACACGGGAACACTGGACTAAGAAGATGTCTAGTGTTACTATCAAACATGAACTTCCTCAGTGAGTTTTCATGGCTTAGCCTCCTCAAGAACTTAGTACTTCTTTACCAGGGTGGAGATGCTCTCCCGCACCCTGGAGTTGTGTCAAGTGTGTTTGCTTCTTTTTTAATTTTTTACAGATCAATTCAGATCTCTTTCTCTGGATGAAAGAGCAATTCTGTGCCTCTTTTTTATATATAAATGTGCAATTTCTAGACAGCAGACAGACACTACAGTTTCCCTCTCTCAGCTCCTAACTGCCTCTCCTGGAGGAGCAACCCCAGTCAGACAGCTGACGTGAAGCACAGCCATGCAAACACTACTCTTCAACAATTAAGAAATTTGATGTCCTTTGAAACAATATGAATATCTGGGTTTATCATACTAAAATATTTTATACAAACATGATAAACATTTTTAAACTTACTGATAAGGGATTTTCTTTGATATTCCAAATGTAACTCTTTTGAGAACAGTGTCCAATACGAAATTGTATCTTCTTTCTTTTTTGACTTTATGCTTTTTTAGTATAGGATCACTTTTATATAGCAAGGCCTAGGGTGCATCATGTATTTCTAAACACCTTAGGTTGACCTGTCTCTGTTCTGCTCCTTTGGGGTAGCATATTTGTTTTTCTGTCTTTAAAGAGCTTCGCAAAGACTTCTCAACTCTTTTCTTCTTTGATGACTAATAGGATTGTTCTGCTGTTTCACAAGTGTGGTTCAAAATAGTTGAGCATGGCCCAGAGGCTTTCAGTGCTCCAAACTTGGCACCTCCTGTGCCATTGTGGCCCAGGTCTGTCTTAGAGTTGAGGGTGAAGAAAGCAGAAGGCTTGCGGACTGTAAGTATACATACACCGTGCTTTCCTGTCCTACGTCAGAGCACATTCCAGAGGGCACCGTGCCTACTCACAGTCTGGAGCTGGTATTCATCAGCTTTGAAATCTGTATGTGGAATGCAGTATTTGGGGTTGGTTTTATTCAGTTCAGAAGTGAAAGCCCTTGAAGCAACGTGGGCTAATATTGGTGGTGTTTTAAATCTCGTTCTGAATCTTTGGAGGAAGAAGAGAAACTGGATTGTGATAGCTAGAGATGATGTCACGAAGCCACCACAGGCCCCGTGCTTTGGAGGCTACTCTGGGCTACCAAGATGGCTGCCTGTGCCTGGCTTAGGAGGAAGGGGCCGGTGGGCTCACCGCTGGTTTGTGAAGCAGTCATCCACTTCTTTAATCTCCTCAGTGTTGGAGATCAGAATGGAGTGGGTTTTATCTTTACCTCTGCTCTACAAGCCCTATCCATTTTCATTCTCAAAAATTATCTTCCCTAAGCTGTAGAATAGACTGAGTTTGGGAACCATGGGAACTTGGAGATTTCTGTGTGTTGTATATATATATATCAATGAGTTAGGAAGCTATTTGAAACTAAAAAGATGATTGTGGAGGGGGAGGACCGCAACCAGTGTTTGCTGTAAGTGATGTGGGCTAGAGACACTGAGTGTCTGTGGTCATGCAAAACACACAGAGGGGCTGGCCTGGTGACAGCTTTCCTGAAACAGTTTCTTTCCTGAGTTCGTTCTTAGTGATAAGTTCTGTTAGACCTACAGGCTGTCTCATCAACAGATGAGTAATGTCATCTATTCAGAACGTAGAGCCAGGCTCCCTGGGGCCGGCTGCTTCTCTGTCCTTTTGTTTTTACATCGCACACTCCTCTTGCGGCATCCATTCACACAAAGCTGAGATGCTTCCAGCCGCATATCACGTCCTAGTGGGGGAGGAAAGCACATGGCCTTTGAGTGTCACAGCTCGGGAAAGGTGTGGTTCTCTTGCCCCTCATGCGTCCACAGGCGCCGAGCAGTTGCTTTCTTACTTGACCTGAATTATTTCCACATAGCTGTTGTGCCTGACCTTCTCCTCCTCTTCTGCTGAGTTATTGTGGACAGCACAGGAAGTGACCAAATGGAAAGTTTCTCCACGAAGGACCACCCACCCTTGGCCTCTGGTTACTTGTAAACAAAAAGAAGACCTTGGTCCATTTTCAGGTGGGCTAAAGGAGTAAATGTAGACATCCTTTCAGTGGATTAACCAATACTGAAAAAACATCACCAAGTTCTGCCTTGGGTGGGGTGCTGGGGGTCTGGGAGAAAGGGTGTACGGGGGCAGGGAGGAGATGGAGTTCATCACAAGCACAGTGTGGTTCCCGTGGTTCCCGTGACACTGGCACCTCTGCCTCATCGATTCAGGTTCTTCACGCACTTGGCTCTTTAGAGTCTCACTACAATTCCTTTTTATAGTCATGGCGTGGAAATCATCGCTCTATTCTGTCAAAGTAAAGTTCTTCCCATGAGATCACAGGTATCTTAGATTTACTGGCACCATTGAGGGAGAGACTACTGCATGAGATAGCAGCAGCGTCTTTAGAAATTAGTTACTATTTTTGTTTTGTCTTTTTGTTTGTTTGCCTCACCCCCAAGTGTCACTTGTTTTAATATATGCCTGGGTGTGGGGGGCGTTTGCATTTATGCTGAAAATGCTATGTGTGACCCTTGTTTCAAAAACCATTTCTGCCAGGCATGGTTGCCCAGACCTTTAATCCTAGCACTCCAGAAGCAGAGGCAGGCGTGTGTCTATGAGTTCAAGAACTACATAATAAATTCCAGGACAGCTAGGACTATGTAGAGACCCTGTCTCAAAAAGAAAAAAAAATTATGTTGTTTGGCTTTTGTCTAGCCATTGCAAAAATGGCAAATGTGAGCACTTGTACCTGTGTGGGGGAGGGGGGGGAAAAGTATTGCTTGTCCTTTAGTAGGCTCTGAAAGTCATTACCGTCTAAGTTAAAGGGAAAATAGAAGTTGCCAAAGTCAGTATTCAGTCCTTGATTTTCTTGTGACTTCGCTAGTCTGCTGAGGGGATGAGAAGCACTTCCAGCTTCCTCTGTCTTTCCCCTGCCTGCTGACAGAGCCTCAGTGTGTGCAAATCCAGTTTGCCTAGATAGGGATTCCTGTCAGCTAAAAGAATGGGGAAATTTTACACTTACTTTTATTCTCAATTAACATCTCATTTTTTGTTCTGTGCCCTATGGTAACTTTACTGCCAATAATAACCAAGATGCTAGCTGATTACAACTGTCTAAAAAGATCTTTTTATATACAAAGATTTGTGTATATTTTGAATTGATATGGCATTCATTTGTGTCGATTTGAATATTATACAATAAACAATTACCTGCAGATTCTGTCTTCATTCTTTGTGTTCTTTGAATAGTGTTCTTTACAGATTGTTTACATCTTTATTTACTGTAATGAACTTTGTAGATCCTGTGAAATATTATTTTGCATAAACCACTTGAGTCCTTAATATCCAAGCATCAACCTTCCCTGGTCAGTCTCAGTTTCTGTGACTTGGCCAGGAGCTCCTAACACTAAGGGATTAGTGCTAATTTTCCCTGGGGGTATTCTTCTAGGGCATTACTGTATAATGACTTCAAAACATAGTTTAAGGATTTTGTTGATTGACCAATGTCTTATTGCAAAGTATGAGCCTACCAACCTTGGTTGACCTGTGTATTGACAGCTTACTGCTAACTAGTTGGCGTGTATGTAGGATTGCCTGTAATATTTAAACTCTTTCTGCTATGTGCCGGTGGGACAGTTTTGGTACATTGTATTTACTGAAATTTTGCCTTTTTAATTTTACAGATACTTTAGAATTCAAATGTGTTTTCTGCTTCTGTAAGAATGTGGAAACATTTTTAATGGCATTCCATTGGTTTCAGGTCTTGCTCGAGGTTGACTTGAATAAACTGTCCTGTATGTTCTAATTAAGTATATGGGCTTGTTCTTTGCCTGTAATTTCTTGGTACAATTTACTGGGAAATGAAACACACCAAAAAGAAAAAAATCCACCCAATCTCAGCCCGGTTTTCCCCCTTAAAATGCTAAGAAATGGTTTCTTCAAAGTGAGCTTTCTTTTTGTTTTTGTAGAGGAAGGATGTCTTGAGGATGGATGGCGTTCCTTTCAGTGTCCTGTACGGTGAGGTGGGCACCAGGTGCTTGGTGAACGGCACTTTCATCCCATTGCTTTGAGACCCAGAGGTGGCCTTCTGGTTGGACAATGGCCAGGCCACGCCGATCAGCCGGAGGACAGTGCCCTTGTTGCTTTTGCTAGGTGGTACTCGGAACAAAACAAACGAACCCTGAAAGGCCTGCTTCTGGAAGCTCCTGGTTTGTTGCAGCGGCTCAGGCAGGTCGGAGGCCCCGCTGGTAGTGTCCCCGGAGCTCGCCAGGTGGCGCTGAGCCCCAGACTGAACCACTTTGGGGACAGAGCCACGTCAGCACCCGGTCCCCGCCAGGCCGGTGGCGGGATGGGGTCGGTGGCGGCCTTGGGAGCAGAGCTGGCCGTGCGGATCCTGCTCTTTGTGGCCTTCCTGTAAGGATTTGTCACAGCAGTCCCAGGGTGCTCGCTCTTGAGACGCTGCCCCAGGCGGGGCGGGCGGCAGGTTCTTCCGACACCAACACGGAAGGAGCCTATCAATCTTCGCCTTTTTCTTTCTCAGGGTGACCGAGCTGCTCCCTCCCTTCCACCGGCGGATCCAGCCCGAGGAGTTGTGGCTCTACCGGAACCCGTATGTGGAGGCGGAATACTTCCCCACAGGCCCCATGTTTGTGCGTGAGCAGCCCTCCCGCCCTGCGGGGACCCCTCCCGGCCTTGTGCTCTTGGTTCCCGGAGATCCAGGTCTAGAGCTTGGCGTCTGGGTGGGCTCTCTTTTTTTCCCCCCCTTCCTTAGTGCGAGCCAACCGTGGTTTTCCCTGCCTTGTGTTCTCGTTCAGACCATTGCATTTCTCACTCCACTGTCCCTGATCTTCCTGGCCAAGTTTCTGAAGAAAGCTGACACGACCGACAGCAAGCAAGCCTGCCTCGGTAAGTAGCCCTTCCGGGTGTTCTGGTGCTGGCAAGTAGCTGTGCGGTGCAGTCACTGGAGCCTTGTGTGACCGGCACGAAAACTGTGTACCCCCTAAAGTATGTCCTCTTACCCGACTGTGAGAACTCGGTTAATACAGGCACCACCGCTGGCTTCTCGGTGCCCCGGGACCATTTACGGAAGTTTTCTAGGCACGAGGGCCACAGCTGTTTTTGTGCTTGGTTCTGGTTGGATTCAACCTGGGAACAACGGGGGTTCTTTTAATGTGGCGCAGTTGCTCGTCCCCAGGCAGACAGCACTAACCATTTCTTTCCCTTCCAGCTGCTAGCCTTGCCCTAGCTCTGAATGGTGTCTTTACCAACACAATAAAACTGATAGTGGGGAGGTAAGTGAGAACCTTCCCGCAGGCAGCCTCCATCATCTCAAGCATCTTTCCCCCTTATCCTCAGACTAATCTTTCTTTTCTCACCCAGAACGCTCCCCCTGCCCCCAGCCAGTCCTACCTGTGATGCCTAACCTGTGTCCTGTCCTGACTTTCCTAGGGCAGCCTCCAGCCTCCAGAAGTACTTCAGAGTTAGCTACTCTTTTCTTTTTTAAACGTATTATGTATACAGTATTCTGTCTGCATGCCAGAAGAGGGAACCTGATCAACTTACAGATGGTTGTGAGCCACCATGTGGTTGCTGGGAACTGGAAGAGCAGCCAGTGCTCCTAACCTCTGAGCCCTCTCTCCATCCCTGAGTTAGCTACTCTTGTGCTGAGATGTAATTGCTAGACTTTCCCCTTAAACGTTGCCCACGTGGCTGAAGCTTTTTTCTCAGTATAAGGACTGTCCTAATCCAGTTATATTATTTTGCCAGGACATGACTAGTAGTTAAGAGAATTGTTGGCATCTACTATAACAGAAGCATGCTTTCTGGAAGAGTAAATTATACGTGCTTATGCTATGCTTCTTTCTTCCAGACCACGCCCAGATTTCTTCTACCGGTGCTTCCCCGATGGGCTGGCCCATTCTGACCTGGCCTGCACAGGGGACGAGGATGTGGTGAATGAGGGCCGGAAGAGCTTCCCCAGTGGACACTCTTCCTGTATGACCCTCAGATGAACTATGGCAATACTTTTTATTTATGGATATAGGTGTTTTGTTTATTTATGGATATAGGTGTTTTGCTTATATGTGTGTGTACATCCTATAGAGGCCAGAAGGTGTTAGATCCCCTGGAAATGGAGTGACAGTTGCCACGTGAGTGCTGGGAACCGAACCTAGGTCCTCTCAAAAGCAGCCAAGTGCTCTTAATTGCTGCTGAGGCCACTCCAACTCCAATATGTACTTCTAAAAATTATTACATTTAACCGATGAAGCCTTGCTGGAATGAGCTGTCTCTTAATAGTCATAAAACGTCTTTATTCAGGGCAGGAGGTGGTGGTGCATTTGGGAGGCCGAGGCAGGCAGATCTCTGTGAGTTTGAGACCAGCCTGGTCTATAGAGCAAGTTCAAAGACAGGCTACTAATGCTCCACAGAGAAACCCTGTCTTTATCCAAGAGTTACTGCGTGTTGCTGAGCATTTTAGGTTCTCACCTGCATAGCTCCCAAGAACCCAGTAAGGTATTATTCCTTTTTTGGATTCCCACTTAGTTGAGGAGTCTACATACAACACTGTCCACAGTAGTAACTGTACTATGGAAAACTCTGAGCCATCAAGAGGTAAAGCCTGCTCTTGTTCTCACCCTCCTGTCTGGACACGAGTGGTGACTCATAGGTCTTCCCTGTTCTAGTTGCATTTGCTGGTCTGGCCTTTGCTTCCTTCTACCTGGCAGGGAAGCTACACTGCTTTACACCAGAAGGCCGAGGGAAATCCTGGAGGCTCTGCGCCTTCCTGTCGCCTCTGCTCCTGGCAGCTGTCATTGCGCTGTCCCGCACGTGTGACTACAAGCACCACTGGCAAGGTAAGCGGTCATATGCCTCAGGAGTTTCTGCTCCTTGTCTTAACCCTAGAAACTGGCACAGAGGAATGAATGGCTTCCTAGTGTCTGCCGAATGAATGAGCCAGTGAGTAAGTGTAGCCAGGCTGGGCTCTGTACCTTGTCACAGAGGGACCAAAGGTAACTTTGGGGCCAGCAGGATGGCTCAGAGAGAGGTAAAGAGACTTGTACAAGCCTGGCAACCTATGCTTGGTCCCTGGACACATGAAAAGGTGGACAGAAGGAAGGAAAGGATTCCAGAGTTATCCTCCTAACCCCACACGAATCCCCATGCACACGCACACACAAAATCCTTTGCAATTAACTTGTGTATGGTGTATGTGCAGGTTCATGTACCCCAGTCATGTGGGGAGCCGATGACCAGCAAGCACCAGTAATCCTCTCTGCCCTTACAAGTGCATGAACGGCCACTCTCAGCTTTTCATGTGGGCACTGGGGATTTGAACTCGAGTCCTTTTGTTTACGGAAGAAAATGCTCTTACCTGCTGAGCCAGCTCCCAATCCCAGCTCCTGTGAAACAGTGTAACCCTGGGTGGCCTCCAACTCAAGAGATACAGCTGCCTTTGTCTGTCGGGCTAAAAAGTGTGTCAGCGTGGCCAGCCCCCTTAATCTTTAGGGTCTCCCCCTCTAGCTCAAGCCTCAGTCTCCCAAGTGTTGGAATCATTAATTGTGTGCCACCATTCCTGACCAGAATCTTGAAACAATGAAAACCAGCCAATAATTAGACTCCCATGAATATTTGTTACTCTTCTGTTGTAAAAAATAAAAATAAAAATTCTGACTTGGGCTAGAGAGATGGCTCAGTAGTTAAGATCACTGACTGCTCTTCCAGAGGAACCTAGGTTCAATTCCCAGCACCTACATGGCAGCTCACAACTGTCTGTAACTCCAGTTCTAGGGGCTCTGACAAGCTCACACAGAATATATACAGGCAAAACACCAGTGAACATTAATAAAAAAATTCTAACTTGCTGGGCGGTTAATCCCAGCACTTAAGAGGCAGAGGCAGGAAGACCTCTGAGTTTAAGGCCAGCCTGACCTACAAAGCAAGTTCCAGGACAGCTCAAGCAGTTACACAGAGAAACCATCTCAGGAGGAAAAAAAATCCAAACTCAGTCCCTGTTCTGATTTGGTGTGTAGAGAACAATGTGACTAATAGTCTTATAACTATAACATGGATTGATGGTTTTTTTAGCCTCTACAAGCAGAGTAACCTGGAGTGCCAAGGTCACTCCAGAGCTGTGTAGTGTCTAACATGGTTTTTAAAAAGACCTATTTCTCTCTCTTCAGATGTACTAGTTGGGTCCATGATTGGAATAACATTTGCGTACCTCTGCTACAGACAGTACTATCCTCCTCTGACTGATGTGGAATGCCACAAACCATTTCAGGACAAGCACAAACTCCCCTCTTCACACAAGAAGCCCAGTGACTCTCACCGCCTGGATATCTAGCTGAACCTACTACCTCAGCGGAGGACAAACAAATCAGTTCTCCCACCAAGCCAAGAATTTCTGGCTCTTACCTCTTCCAAGGTAAGAGTGAGGGCATGGCCACACTGTACACCTGCCCCACTTCCAAGGCTAGACCCTAAGGATTCCCTGCCTGGTGCCTGTTCTGGCAAGGGGCTCTTGCGGGAGTTCTCTCACTGGGTTAACGAAGCTGGGCCATAAGACTGGTGTTCCAAGACCTAGGATCTTTACATATATGTAACTGTCACTCAAGAGAGCTTTTCACAAAAGGGACTTTATCCTGAAGACTTTATTGCCAAATTTCTCTGTCCCTTATAAATAAGGGCAGTGCCAGTAAAACATTGTTTACTTTTTTGTGGTCACATTCCATTAAGCCTTAAATAATAAAATGCCAATTTTAGCTAGTTTTTACTTCATCAGGAAAGAAACTTTACAGGTGTTATCTGGAAGATAAATGCATCTTTCTCTGAATTTTGTTCACAAAGAAATACATGGAACAACTATAGACTAGCATCAGAACTTGCTACTGAGGACTACCTAATAGCTACCTTTTTTGTTATGTTTTAAATAAAATTTTGTCTTATGTATATCTTCCTACAGCATTTTTTTTTTTTTTTTTTTTTGGTTTTTCGAGACAGGGTTTCTCTGTGGTTTTGGAGCCTGTCCTGGAACTAGCTCTTGTAGACCAGGCTGGTCTCGAACTCACAGAGATCTGCCTGCCTCTGCCTCCCGAGTGCTGGGATTACAGGCGTGCGCCACCACCGCCCGGCCTTCAGCATTTTCTTTTTTTGTTTGTTTTTTTGAGACAGGGTTTCTCTTTGTAGCTCTGGCTGTCCTGGAACTTACTCTGTAGATCAGGCTGGTCTTGAACTCAGATCTGCCTCCCCATCTCCTGAGTGCTGACCTAAAGGAATGTGTCAACGCAGCCAGCTCTTAACATACTCTTAAATATATTTTCAGTGCATTTTCCCCCTCAGGAAATCTGACAGTGAAATAGAAGTGTGCTTGGGTTTTCGTACCTAAGGACTATTCAGGATCTAGGAGATCAACACTGGACTCTTCATCTGATCTGTGTGAGTAACTGTAGAAATACTTATATTTGCTACACCTTAAATTCGGAGCTGTATCTCTCCATGACAATGAAAACATTAGTCAAGGGAAAATAACTTACATATTAGCTACTTACCTAAAATTTTTGTTTGGAATTCAACATGAGAAAATAATGGGTGGTGGTGGTGCATGCCTTTAATTCCACACTCAGAGGCAGAGCTAGGCAGATCTCAGTGAGTTTGAGGCCAGCCTGGTGAGTTCGAGGACAGCCAGGGCTGTTACAGAGTAACCCTGTCTCAAAAAACCAAAAGTAATAAAAGAGAAAATGGCTACTTTGTTTTTTTCTTGATAGATAAGACCACATGAAAGTAAGTAACTGGTCAGTTTAGTTTTATTTCAGCATTTACTAAAGTCTTAAATATAATCACATATAAAACAAACATTTCAAAAGTGCAAAATATCAGAAAGGTAATCAGTGCTATTCCTCATCTTCCCTTGAAATGGTCTAACGCTGCAGTCAGGAATCTGGACAAAATGCTGTTACACTAGCCTTTAAAAACAGCCTTGGTCAGCACATTGTACATGATACAAAGGATGCAGGGCAAATGCCCTGTAACTAAACTCAGGCTCCTTGCCTCTTTCCTCACTGTACTCCCGGACTGCCAGGGAGAAGCATGGCGTAGCACAGTGGTTTATCTAGCTCTCCGGGGCCATGCTGCCCATCTTTGGTTACAAGAAGTCATTCTTGGTTGTACTTTGGTTTACTCTTAAGTAGTAACAATTCTGCTAACAAGAGTAAACAAATCTGAAGATGGTGATTTGACAAAAACCCTTTAGTATTTAATTAATACTACTTAATTCTCAATAATTCCTATCCAAGAGATACTGGGGGAAAAAAAGTAAGCCAGGCAAATGGTGGTGCAACCTTTAATCCTAGCACAAAAGAGGCCCAGGCAAGTGGATCTCTGTGGGTTCAAGGCCAGCCTGGCCTACAAAGTGAGTTCCAGAACAGCCAGGACTATTTTACAGAGAAACCCCATCACACCTGGCACTTCTCAGTAGTTTGCTTATCCAGCATTATCCATAAGCAGAAGGCTAGGCTTGACTGTATCCATGCTTGCCTCTGTAACCTCCAGGGCACAGTGATTAACCTCCTTTCTGTTCTGTACCAAAAAGGGTACAGACTGCTGCTAAGGGGCAGCTTCTATGAGTATTAAATACAGAAGATTCTGGATGCCATGATAGGGCTACAGAAAAAAAGAAAAAAGACAAAAATCAAAACATAGCTTACCTCCCCTGCCACTCTAAGAAACCTGTGGAGATCTGAGGAGCACAGAGGACTATCAGAGAAGGAGAGCACACACATGCTGAAGAGGGAGGGAAGCCTAAAGCTGAGCAGATACCTTGGGGAAAGCTTAGCATGCAACCATTCTTGTTCCTCAAGATAGATTCAGCTACAGGTGCACACAGCTGCTCCTCAGACCCTGTATAATAGGTTCTCTTTCAGAATATGGTCTTTCCCCTGCTAACCTGCATGCTCAACTAATACTGACTGCCAACTCTAAGTAAACATTTTGACGAGACCTTGGAAGGCAAGGTTGTTTCCATCACAATACTTCCTTTACTCAACTAGTAGCAGGTGACTTAAATTGGTGCTACAACAAGATCACATCTACAAATGAACAGTTGGGATGGGCCACATAATTGACCAATCTTACAACTTCACCTTCAAGGTAAGTATTATCAAAGAACTTACTCAAAGCGCACCCCCGTGTTGAAATAAGAGCGGCAGGGCTGCGTCCCCAACACCCCGGCCGCTTGGCTAGCTCATGCCCGAAATAACAACACACAAACTGTATTCATTTAAGAACTGCTTGGCCCATGAACTCTAGCCCTTACAGGCTAATTCTCGCACCTGGACTAGCCCATTTCTAATGATCTGTGTAAGCACCCCAAGGAGCGCTTACCGGGAAGATTCTAGCCTAAGTCAATCGTGGGTTGCAGCTGCCTGGGAGAGCAGAGCATGGCGGCTGTCCGGTCCCTCTGGAAGCAGCACAGAGTCTGACCTCACTTCCTCTTCCGCCCAGCATACTATTCTGTTTTCTCCTCCCCTCTATGTTCTAACCTATCAGGGCTAGCCAAGCAGTTTCTTTTATTGCTCAGCCAATGAAATCAACAGGTTGATATGACACTCCCACATCACCCCCGTTGGGAATATGGTGTAAAAGGGCAGGCACACAATCCACACCACCTTCACATTTACAGAAGCTGAAGCAGTTGTAAAAACAGAACAGCACCAGTGAGTCCTACAGTAAGCTTAGCTGACAGTGTTTAGAGCAAACTATATTTTTAGTAAGCTACAGTCATATCTTCATATAATACACACAGGAAAGAAATGCTGGCTTAAAAAAATAGCAATTATTTCCATATCCATTTATGCTTAGCCTTCCTTCCAGTGCAAAGAACACACACAAAAAATGACTGGACCCCAAGTACCTTTAAATCTTAAGAATATGCTCCCACACTGGTCCATTTTCTAAAGATAAAGAGTAAACCTCTCAAATTTTTCTGAGCCCCCTAAGTAGACTGTGTTTCTTTCCATGTAATAAAAAAGGAAGTGCTGCTTAATGTTAAAGCATTAAAGGATGTAAATGCCTTAGCTAAAAAAACTAGTGAGTGTTTTTACAAAGCAATGAGTCTTCCTTTTGCTCTCCACTAATTTCCGAAAAGGATTATCTTCTAAAGGTCCTGTGGAGTAAGAGGCAGGCAACATGCAGGACTTGATGGCGTAGCTGCAAAGAAACCTGAAGCAAAAAGCACGTGGATTTTCAGCTAAGGCTCCTTCCGTGTCCATCTAAAGGAGACAGTGGGAGAAGAGGTCACCATGTAGTTCAACCTGAAGGTAACCAGTGCGCAGAGAATCCACTGTCTAATACAGGCTCTTCAGGATCCCAAGCACAAGATAAAATATACACTAATCCCTAAGGGGAGACTGGATGCTTCCTGTGAGTTTAACCAGCCCTCCAAGTGAGTATTCCCCTAGATGGTGGGGATGTATATACATCTGGATAAGAGCTTGAGGCTCCAAGGGTCACATGTAAACATTACACTGCACTGAAAACTTACATTAGGCAGCCAGACAGGCCATTTTTACTGTAAAGGCTGATCAAGGGAGATGCCCTGGGTTTGGTAGATCTCTTTCAGAACCAGCAATACTGTATCTTCGGATTCCCTGTGTAGGAAAAAAAAAATTGAGAAAAGATGAAACGGTCCGGTGACATATGCTTTTCATTTATCTATACAAGTACCTTGGATCTGTTTATATTTGACTGCTGCAGAAATATGTGCCTTGAGCTCTACTAGGTGGTAGTTAGCACTATGTCTGGCAGCAGGAGAAGGAGGGAGTGAGTGAAGAAGAGACCTCTCTCTAGCCCACACTCTCCCTGGAACTTACTCTGCAGCTCAGGCTGGTCCTGAGTTCACAGAAATCCTCCTATCTCAACCTCTTGACTGCCAGGATTACAAGGACAAAGCACCATGCTCAGCTCCACAAGGGCGCTCTTGAGATAATAGTGAGGAAGCATTTAGTTGGTCACCTTCATTTTAAGACTTTTACTTGCTTTTTGGAAAGGGCAATAAAAGATATGACTCAAAATTCTAAATGTATGAAATGGGGCTTAGAAATATGGCTTATGGCTAGATGGCTGAGCAAGAATGGGAATCTGAATTTGGAACCCAACACTCACATAAACAGCCAGGCTGTTTGCTTAACCCCAGCACAGTACGGGTGCTGAGACTTCCTGACCACTAGACTAGATGCACTGAGAGACTGTCTCAAAGGAACACAGTAGAGAATGACAGCTACATAGTGACACTGTCTCCAAACAAAAGAATTTACAGTAAGAAAAAACAAACATGACCTGGCTCTTTCTCCCACCTTGCAGGCTAATGATCTGTCATGACACAGGCTGGAGTCATTTGAGAAAGGGAGCCTCCACTGAGAAAATGCCCCACCAGGCTGGCCTGTGGGCAAGACTGTGATGCATTCTCTTGCTTGATGATTGATATGGGAGGGCCTAAATTAGTAGGGGTGATGCCACTCCTAGGCAGGTAGTTCTGAGTGGTAAAAAAAAGCTGATAGCATTTGGGAAGCAGAGGCAGGGGGATCTCTTGAGTTTGAGGCCAGCTTAGTCTACAGAGGGAGCTCCAGGACAGCCAGGGCTAAACTTGAAATGTCTATGGTTTACACATTTTAAAGCCAACAAATTGTTATGGGGTGGCGCCTCAGGAGGCAGAGAAAGGCAGATCTCTGTGAGTTCAAAGCCACCCTGGTCTATAGAATGAGTGTCAGGACAAGCACCAAAGCCACAGAGAAACGCTGTCTCAAAAACAAACCCCAACAAATTGTAATAAAATTGAAGTTGATAAAACTGTTGGAAAGGGGGGCTGGAGAGATGGCTCAGTGGTTAAGAGCATTGCCTGCTCTTCTAAAGGTCCTGAGTTCAATCCCCAGCAACCATATGGTGGCATTCAGCCATCTGTAATGAGGTCTGGTGCCCTCTTCTGGTTTGAAGGCACACACACAGACAGAATATTGTGTACATAATTAATATTAAAAAAAAAAAAACACTGTTGGAAAGGGTCTAGGGAGGATCAGTTTGTGAAGTGCTTGCTGAACTAGTCTGAGGACCTGGGTTTGGATGTCCAAATCTATGATCTCAGTTCTTGGGGAGGGAGGACCTATAGAGATAGGCCTATCCCTAGAGCTCAGTGACAAGACCCTGTCTCAAAAGATAAAGTGTAGACATCAGAGAAATGACACTCTACATATGTATCTGTGCATTGTATTCATGTGCCTGCACGCACACGTGTACACAAACATGTACATACTTCACACAAATGCACACAAAAATCTATTTTTAAAAAAACTATTTACAAAAAGCTATGGGGAAACACCCCAATATGTACATTAAGAAGGTGTAGAAATGGACAATGCGGACCAGCGAGATGACGCAGTGAGTAAAGCAGATCACTGGACCCCACCATACAAACACAAATAAATGTGACAAATGTTTTTGTAAAGGACAATCTTTTTTGAAAGCATTTTTTTTGGGGGGGGAGTTCAAGATAGGGTTTCTTAGTGTAATCCCGGCTATCCTGGAACCAGCTCTTGTAGACCAGGTTGGCCTCAAACTTACAGAAATCCACCTACCTCTACCTCCCGAGTGCTGGAATTAAAGGTGTGCACCGCCGAAAAAGCTAGACCAAAAAGAATGGCCTTTAGAGACGTAAAAGGAATGAGGAAACTCAGAAGTATCTATCGTATTCTCTACATTTTTAAAGAAATCTTTCATTTTCTTTGCTAGAAGAAATATTCTCTACATTTTTAAAGAAATCTTTCATTTTCTTTGCTAGAAGAAATATGATAGCTACATGTTGGGGGAAACTCGCTAGCAGGGCATGAAATGAAGGAAAAACTCTTTTTCAAAAAATTAGTCATCTTCCTTTGAATTTCAACCCAATCAGAAAATTTTTAATCCTTATTAGGAGGGGCCGTTCTTTTTGGTCTAGCTTTTTCAGCCTTGAAAACAGGGTCTCAGGTAGCCCAGGCTGGCCTCAAACTCAAAATACAGCAACATATGGCCTTGAACTCCTAACCCTCTTTCCTCTGTCTCTCAAGTTCTGGGACACAGGCGTGTACCAACATTTCTAGCTCTAAAGGAAGTATTTGTTGTTGGTTTGTTTTTTTGAGACAGGGTTTCTCTGTGTAACAGTCCTAGCTCACTGTAGACCAGGCTGGCCTCAGACTCACAGAGATCAGCCTGCCTTTGCTTCCTGAGTGCTGGGATTGAAGGCGTGCTCCACCTCTGCCCAGCTAAGAAAGTTTTTAAATGAAGTTTAATTTTGTAATAAGCAAACAAGCAGGGCCAGTGAGATGGCTCACTGTAAGGGTACATGCAACCAAGACTGATGACCTGAGCGAAAAAAAGGATATCACTAAATGTTTTTAAGGTAAACAAGCAAAACATTTTAAAGAGAACACATTGAAAGAACACATTGAAAGAGCATTATTTTAGCTCCTTACAATGACAGCTTTTGTTGAGTTTTAGTTTGGTAAGGACACAGCAATCCTCCTAGAATACTGGGATTTCAGGTGAGCATCTTTCAAAAACACTTCTCTGCCCCATCTTATTCTTTCTTTAAATATTTGTTTATTATGTATACTACAATATTCTTTCTACGTGTATGCCTGCAGGCCAGAAGAGGGCACCGGACCTCATTACAGATGGTTTTGAGCCACCATGTGGTTGCTGGGGATTGAACTCAGGACCTTTGGAAGAGCAGGCAGTGCTTTTAACAGCTGAGCCATCTCTCCAGCCCCCTTCCAGCTTTATTTCTGTTATCACTGGCAGTAAAATCGTATTGTTATATAAAATCTAGTAATCACCACTACTCGGATCTACGCTCCATCAGGCAATTATATTTAATAATATACCTATGCTTTTGCTATTATAAATGCTTTATTTTCTTTATCTTTCTCCTTTTTTCCCCCCATGATGGGGTATGAGAGCAGGATTTCAGTAGGTAGCTGCCTACACTCAAAATCTTCCAGATTCAGTATCAGATGCTGGAGTTATAGGCATGAGCAATCACACTCATCTCAAAAAATACATCTTAAAAATCAGAGCCAGTTAGGGTGAGGCTGGGTGCCAGAACTTCTGAGAACTGGCACTCAACTCTGGCAGAGCTGAAAGGGAAGACTAGATAAGGATACAAAAGAACATAAACACACACAAACACAAAACACTTACCAGTAGCATAGATGACTTTGTAAAGCAAATAAATATTCATTAAAACTCTCAATGGGCTTCTCCTGCAACACATAGTCAATGCGCTGGCCACCATTCAGCATTCCCACATTGATTGGAAGCTCTTCTTTAACTTCCACAGGTGTCTCTTCTGTGTTGACTTCTGAATAAGAAGAGCCATCATAAGATCCTAAGCACAGGACTAGGGAAAACTCAGTGGAGATAGCTAAGTGCTTGACTGCAAGCATGAGGAACTAGTTTGTATCACCAATACCCAGGCTCCCTCCTAAAAAGCTGGCCAGTGCAGCACATGCCTGTAATTCCAACACTGGGGAGGCAGACAGGAGGATCCCTGAGGCTTCATAGTCAATTAGAGAGCTCTAGGTTCAGTGAGAGATCCTGTCTAAATAAACTATAGTGGAAAAAGATGGAGAAAGACACTCTGGCTTCCACATACATGTATACCAACACACACACACATGTACATGTACACAAGATACATACACATACACCTAGAAGATTCAGCTCTCCTGGATTCACGTTTACCTTATGATGAGACACTCTGCTCAGAGAGCTCTTCCTCTCTGTCTTCTTCCTCTCAATTTCTTTAAAGCTCCTTGAAATATACTAGTTTTGTTCAATTTCTTCTTTTGATCAACACATCTCATCAACTGTACACCTGTAAGTCATGTGTCTTGAATTTTATAGACTCTATAGGGAACTGAGAATCCAAGCTAGTCTTCAGCAATGGAAATAAAACTGATACATAAACACACGTTCATCTTATAAAGCTAGCTACTGGGGCTGAAGAAGTGTCTCAGCAATTAAGAGCACTTGCTGCTCTTGCAAATGATCCAGGTCTAATTCTCAGCACCAGTACCAGGTAGGTTACAACTCCCTGTAACACCAATACCAGCAGATCCAATAACGCTGGCCTCTGAAGGCATCAGGTATGCATTTGGTACACACTCAATTCTCTTATGCATATACACATACATAAGAGAAAAAAAGGAACAGGGATGGAGGGTTGGCTAGGCAGTTAAGTGCACTTGCTGATCTTCCAGAGGATTGAATACCCTCTCTTCTGGCCCACACTGGCAGCTATACACACGCCCTACAGTCACACAAACATCATTTTTTTAAGTAGGTACTTCACAGAGTAGGCTTGTGGCCTTGGCTGTCCTCGAACTTCCTCTGTAGACCAAGCTGGCCTTAAATTCACAGAGATCACCTGCCTCTGTCTCCTGAGTGCTGGGACTATAGGTGTGTGTCACCATGCCCAGCAGAAAGTAGGCATTTAACATCATTCCCAAATGCAAAGTGGGAAATGTTCTCAAGGGTCGTTAACGGTTTCTCTTGACATTTTTCTCATAGTATTTCCCCTAATTTTTAGCTATTAAAATGACAGGAAACGTTAGCATAGTTCAAGGACAGCTATGACTCACAGAATAGATCCTACATAATTAAAGGGGAAAAGAAGGCTCTGATTGGAACTCCACAGCATGCACCCCTCCTCAGGTAATCTCTACACAGTCACTGACCACTGGACTTTTCTGAACTTGATTCAGGTTCTGCCTCGGTTTCTTCTGCTGTTTCTGAAGCTTGTAAGGCAGGATATGGAGCTCTGGTGAAAGACTTCCAGGCCATCCGCAGTGAACCCAGCAAGTTATTCTTCAGGTCCATACTCATCCTGGTAAAGCCCTCTCTCAGTTCTGAAACAGTGAATAAAAGATGCTACGTGATGTTGCATTTAAGGCTCAGCAAAGAAAAGAATCAACTTCATTTAGTGTATACTCATCAGAATATACAGACTCACCTAAGTGCATCCGCTTCCTGCCTTTATGATGTGGGATCAGCATTGGCTCAAATTCTACTTCTGGGACCACCATTGGTTCAATCCTATATGCTACAGGATCAAACTGCATAGGAAAAATAACAGCTATGTATTTATCCCTAATAAAGAAGTCTGAGAAACTACATATCTTAGGTAAAAATATTTGTTTATTTTATAAAGAGGTACAACTATGGAGGGATGGGAGATGCCTTAGTCAACACAGTATTTGACCTGAAAGCAAAGGGCCCTGAGTCTGACTCCTAGAACCTATATTTAACAAAACAAAAACCCAAAAAGCTGAGCATAATGACAAATACTTGTAAATTCCAACACTGGAGAGGCTAAGACAGGAGGATCCCTAGGGTTTACTGGCAAGATCCAGGTCAGGCCAGTGGGGGACCCTGCCTCATTAAAAAAAAAAAAAAAGCAGACAGCATCCGACAAATGGTATCCAAGGTACACCAAGGTACTCTGGCCTCATACATATGAACATGCAGTTCTATCTAATTACTGCCTTGTTTGTTGTTTTGGTTCGAGACAGGATTTCTTTGTAGAGCCCTGGCTGTCCTGGAACTCACTCTGTAGACCCTGCCTCTGCCTCCCGAGTGCTGGGATTAACAGCATGTACCACTGCCAGCTCCTGATTACTTCTTCCTAATCAATACTACCATCTGTTCAGACTAAAGATTAATATAGAAAAAGCCAATCAATACACACAAAATTATATGTTTGTTAAGAAATCCTAGTATTTAGGTAAAACGATATAGCAGCTATTCAATGCTTACAGGATGGTAAATATTGAAGAAACCTTTGCATGTGGGAAATTTATAATTAGGATCAATTCTCCTTAATCCTCTAACAGTAAGAAACATTCCAATGGGAGATCCAAAGGCAAAGAATATTTCTGGTTTGTAGTTGAGCCGGGGGTATTTTACAGACACCTGGAAGGAGGGAAAAGGGCATTTCTCATTAATAGTGAGTCTTATCTGTTCCTACCCATATGACTAGTAATAGTTAAACAGAATATTTTTACCTGCCCAATGCCAACATCTAGATAGTCACCATTTTCCTTGGGGATGTTTTCCTCTGAAGCTGATGTGGCTGATCTATTAACACCCTGAAAAGAAAAAGAAGAAAAAAAGCTATGTGGAGATAGTATCCACTGGAACTAGCTGTTAATGTCTGGGTATGGTGGAGCACACTTTTTTTTTTTCTTTTTTTGGTTTTTTCGAGACAGGGTTTCTCTGTAGCTTTGGAGTCTGTCCTAGAACTAGCTCTTGTAGACCAGGCTGGCCTCAAACTCAGAGAGGTCCGCCTGCCTCCCAAGTGCTGTGATTAAAGGCATGTGCCACCACCGCCCAGCCAGAGGATGTCTTTAACTACAGCACTTGGGAGAAATTAGAGGCAGGCCTATCTTTGAGTTTAAGACTAGCTTGATCTATATATCAAGTTCTAGGCCAGTTAGAACTACACATTGAGACCATGCCTCAAAATAAATAAACGAATAAACGATGGAGGCTATACACAGCCATTTTGGTAGCAGCTGAAATTTCAGGCAGCCATCTGACAGTAGAGTATTGTTGCTAAGTTCTATACCAACCAAGGCAAATCCAATGTCTCTCTGGGTGCTGAATACAATTCCAATACTGGATCAAGACTTGGGTCTTATCAGATATGGTGGCGCACACCTTTGATCCCAGCACTCGGGAGTTTGAGATCAGCCTGGTGACAGTGAGTTCGAGGACAGTCAAAGATACATAGTGAGACAACATCTCAAAGGTGGGGGAAATTGGAGCAGGAAAGAGGATCAATTAAGCCCAAGAGTTTGAAAATAGATTGAATAACACAGGGAAACCTTATTTCAACAACACATAAAGCAAAAATTAAACCACATCTGGGCTTGGTGGTGCAAATCTATAGTCCCAGTTACCTGGGAGGCTTGAGGCAGGAGGATCTCAAGTTCAAATATTTGTGCCCTTAGTCTACAGAGTGAGTCAAAACCAGCCAGGGAAACTTACTGAGATTCTGCTTAGTTTTAAAGTACTTGCCTAGTGTGTGTAAAGTCCTAATTTAATCCCCACTATGGAAAGCAAAAGCAGCTGATTAGTTAGCGGAGTGTATATATCACAAAGCATAAGGATTTACTGTCACTGTCAAAGAACTGTCTCACCCCACTAGGATATATTAGAAACATACCATTGAGTTTCTTCTGGTTCTGAAATGGTTTAGAATCTTCTTTCTTGGTCCTAAGGGAATTCCCATTTCCTGAAGATCTTTTTCTGTACATAAGGCCTAGGCATAGAACACAAAACAGTTTTATTTATTTATTTATTTATTTTAAATTTCTAGGCAAAATAAAATCAATTAAATGTGGTAGACTCTGAAAGGAGTCACTCTTGTTCTTGGTTCACACTGATCTTGCTCCCTAAAGGCATACCACACAAGTAACTGAGAAAGAAAGTCTTGTCTTAGTCATAAAATAACCTAAGAATAGAAGTATTAGTAAAAACTACACTGTCAATATGATAGTAATTAATACTGTGTAAAAAAGAACTAGGAAAGTTAGTATCTAACGACCTCATGATGTCATTTAGATGTCACTTTCTCAGGATTATACTCCTGAGGAACATAAGCTGTGAGAACATGTGGCCAACAAAGAAGCGTAACACAACTGACTAACATCAAAATCTCAATGTAAGTGCCACTCATTTTAGCGGGGAGGGACTTCCTTCTTTGCATTCTTACACCACTGTGTACTTTTCCTTATCAGTCATTAACGTAATTAAGTAATGTACCTTTCCTAAAAAACAACCAACACTCAAGTCAGTGACCAGGTCCATCTTACTAGCACCCTGCTGCCTGTGCCTGATCAGAGTAGGCAGTTACTAAGTATCACCTGAGTGAACAAAGGTATTACAAACCAAAAGAAGCACAAGAAAACTGAGGAAAAGAAAACACCATGGAAGATCTTTATCCGCAATAGAAAATAAGAGTTGGGGCAGTTACTGTTCACGCCAGGGTTAGCGCTTGACTCACTTTCTCTAAGCTTAGCCTGCTTTAGATTACACTCAACTGCATGTGCATATCAATATGAGCAATGCTAAAGATCATCATTAGTGGTGAAATATTTCTAAGTAAAAAGCTTCCAAAAGGCATGTTCTTGGGAAAGATGAAGATAAAAACACTGAAAATGACTTGATATAAAATTTAAAGGCCTTTGCTTACCAGAGCTTCTTTATCAACTTTCTCTTTTTCAAAGACAGTGAGGAACTCAGAGAGTTGAAGTTTCTTCAGTTCTTCTTCTAACGTTGGTACATCTCCTTGATCCTCAACAGTTCTAAATGAACCCTAAAAATTGTATCATATAGCTTATTATTCACAAAATTCATTTAGTTTTCTTTTAATACTATTTTATAATTTGAAATGTATTATGTAAGATATTCACAATAATAAATCTTAACATTAACTACTTGGTTTTGTTTTTAAGACAAGGTCTCACGAGGTCCAGGATGGTCTCAAACTTACTATGTAAATAAAGATGTTTGTTTATTTATTTATTTATTTATTTATTGGACAGGGTTTTTCTGTGTAGCCTTGGCTGTCCTGAAATTCATTATGTAGACCAGGCTGGCCACAAACTCAGAGACCCACCTGCCTCTCCCTCCAGGTGCTAGGATTAAAGATGTGTACCAACATGCCAAACAAAAATGTATTTTTAAATTAATATCAGAATAATCTCCTTCATCATTAGCAAACCCTTACTGATCTCTTATTAAGAAAACATTATTTAAGAAATAAAACAGAACAGGCAGTGGTAGTATACACCTTTAATCCCAGCATTCAGAATGCAGAGGCAAGTGAACCTCTGAGTCTGAGGTCAGCCTGGTCTACAAAGCTAGTTCCGAGACAGCAGGGGCTACACAAACCCTATGTCAAAAAAAAAAAGAGAGAGAGGAGGAGGAAAGAAAAAGAAAGAAGAAACGAAACAGGGTCAGAGAGAAGGCTCAGTGGTCAGGAGCATCAGCTGTTCTTCCAGAGGACCTGGTTTCAATACCTAGCAGTCACAAGGCAGCTCAAGCCACCACCTGCAGCTCCAGTTCCAGGGGATCTGATACCTTCCTTCTGGCCTTGGAGGACACCACAAGTGTGGTGCACAGACATACTTGTGGGCCATACCCTCATACACATAGAATTTTAAAATGGGGATGGTGAAGCTAGAAACATGACTCAACAGTTAACACTTGCTCTCTTGTAAGAGGACCTGGTTTGGTTCCTAGCACATACACGGTTGCTTACAACCATCTGTAATTACAGTTCCATGGGATCTGATGCCCTCTTTTGACATTCAGGGGCAACAGGCACATACATGATATAAATACATACATGCAGGCGAAACAGCTATTAGGGGCTGGAGAGATGACTATTAACTCAGTGGTTAAGAGTATTTGTTCTTCCAGAGGACCTTAGTTCAGTTCCTGTCACCTACATGGTGGCTCACAACCATCAGTTCCAGGGGACCCTGCCCCTTCTGATGCACATACAAACATGCAGGCAAAATACTCATATAAAAATTAAAAAAGCCACACATATAAAAATAAATCTAAAAGACAAAAAAAGATATAAAATAGCCTAAGACAGAGCCCAAGGGTTCACAGTATACTTACACAAAAAGAAAAATAGAAGACAGTGTCTACTGAATACCAAATCACTACTACCATGATAAAATGTTCATGGGAGACTTTGACTGATGAAGAGTCAGGTTTCATCGTCATGTTTCCAGCTGGCTTCCAAACATGACTTCTGTAAGCCATCCAAGTCCTCTCCACATCCTTACACAATCTACAATGAACTCAATGGCTACAACTCTGTCCATGTACTAGTAGTGCATATTTACAGAGACAGAAGGCACCATACTTATTTCACAATATGGCAGTGATTTATAGAAGCAAAATACTGTCTTGCTTCTATCACCCAAGAATCACAATATTGATAATTACCAAGCCGTTAAAATAAATATACATTTAACATTATGGGATAAGACTAAACTCGGCTAAACACAAAGGTTGAAAACCTAAAAGTCCTTAGTATGAAATACTACAAGAGAACCTATCTAAACTTCTAAATTACCTTTTCACTGTCAATATCCCCAAAAGAATCTTTCTGATTTGTTAGGATATCAAACAATATAAGCGAACCTATAAGTAAAATAGAAGAAGGAACAATTTCTAAGACATTGGCTGTCTTTTATACAAAAAAGTTAAAAGCCAATTACAAATGTAAGAAAACCAACAGAGAATCTTTCCACTTTACCACCACCCTCCAGCCCCTTCCCAATTCTTCATCACAGATGTCTTGCGGTTCTCTGAATCTGTTACTGATTAAGACTCTGTTTCAAAATGTGAAAATCCTCTCTGGCTACAGGGAATTCATTTGTTACCTAAACTATGACCAGCAATGGATACACCCCCTTTAAAATCGGGGTTCCTCTGCAGAAAAAGTGTATATATTCGGTTCATTTCAGAAGCTACTGTGTCCACGATGGTCTGACAGTAGGTGGGGCTATTGTAAAAGAAGACATCCAGGATTGTATCATTAGTGAAGTGTCTGAGACGATTAATGCTGGGCAGGGTTATCCGTTGCAGATCTCTGAGAGGGGAAAAAAAAAGATTATTTTGAGCAGAAAACCCAAATCTAGTACATTGCTACTTCTAAGCTATTATTTAGCTTACTCTTAAAGTTTAGAGTCAAACATGCAATGTTATAAGAGATATCAGATGAAGAAAAACAGGGGCTTGAAAAAATATGTTTAGTGAAAAAAGAAGAAATCAAGTAGACAACCCAGGTTCTTCAATACAGAAATTGGGGTTGGGGAGAGAAAAAAAGAAAAAGAAGAGAAATACAGAGGTAAGGTATGGAGACTAGAGACATGCTATTTGAGGCTGATGGATCTCTGAGTTTGAGGCCATCAGGGTCTATAGAGCAAGTTCCAGGACAGCCAAGGCTATGCAGAAAAACCCTGTCTTAAAGAAAACAAAACAAAGAACAAAACAAAAGAAAATGAGAGAGAGAGAGAGATCATTTAAGTTCAGTGCACTGACTTTGTTTGGATCTCAGTTTAGAAAAAATAAAAATGACAACCCATTACTTTGTAGCCCAGGATGCCCTTGAACTTGTTATTCTTTTTCAGCCTCTCCAGTAAGGGATTAGAGGTGTACACTGCCATCCTCAGCATGGATTTCAATTTTAAATGTATATATACATCTGTGTTTGTATACGTATATAAAATATTAGTCAGACACTGGAAATTGGAATTATTTCCCTATGAGAATGGCCTTTTACTCCTGAAATTGCCAAAAACATCACCAAGGATTTACCAAGGGGTACCCAGGGGATGAGGAGGCTCAAACATTGATTGGGGGTTGCTAGGAGTTTGGAGTAGGTGGGGGAACCCCAGCTGTCCCTCCTCCTTCTAATGCCACAGAAAAGGGTCCTCTGGTCAGCTCCCCTCCCTGTGCCCCGATATCCAGTTTTTCTCAAGAGGAGGTGGATTAGGGACTTGGGAAAAGGTAAATGCCCAGGAAGGGGAAGGGCACTGGGGAAAGGGTCCAGTTTCACATGTATTCACAGTGCCGATCTCCCAGGGAGCAGAAATTAGGAAAGTTGGCTGAATCAGACTTCCCTCTTGCCCTGGATTTGGAAATCTGAATGCTAACTAGAAATGATACTTTTCTTTTTTCTTTTTTTGAGACAGGGTCTAAGTAGCCATGATTATCCTGGATCTTGCTGTGCAGATCAGACTGGCCTCAAACTCACACAGACCTTCTGCCTCTGCCACCTCAGTGCTCAGATTAAAGGCATGTAATACCACAGCCAGAAGAGGGTGTGAGGTCCCTAGAACTGGAGTTACAGGCAGTTGTGACTACCTACTATGTAGGTGTTTGGACCAGAACTTGAGACCTCTGCAAGAGTAGCATGTGTTCTTAACCACAGAGCCATATATTCAGATACTTTTCCCCCAGAACTGAGAACTGAACATGAGGTCTTGAACTAAATCCGCAACCCCACTAGATACTATTTTCTTTATCATAATACAATTTATTTATGGTTATTACAGATTTAAAATTGAGTCTCCTTTTCAAAGAGTAGCCAGTGTATCAGTTAACCAACTAAATTATCATCTTTGAATAAGAAACCAAAAATAAAGGCAACATTTTAAAAAAGAAAATTATAGGTCAAAACAAATGATGATTCTTCCTTGTTTCAAAAAATTAAACATCTAATGTGAAATAGAAAGGTTAATTACTTGGTAAAAATAATGCACATCTATTTACTTACTTACTTATTTATTCAAAGACAGGCTTTCTCTGTGTACAGAGATCTACCTGCCTCCGTCTCCTGACTGTTGGATTAAAGGCAGGTAATACCACTGTGCCCAGCTATGAATGCACACCCTACCTTAAAATACTGGAAGGCTCACAAAATCAACTAACCTGGGCTCACGACTTGTAGAGACTGAACTGACAACCAGGAAGCTTGCATGAGACTGACCTAAGCATTCTGCATATATGTTACAGTTATGTAGCTTGCTCCTCTTATGGGGCTCCTAACAGTGGGAACGAGGGCTGTCTCTGACTCTTTTATGGCTTTTGAGACCCTACTTTTCATAACAGGTCATATCCTGCCCAGCCTTAACACATGGGGAGATACTTAGTCTTACTGCAATTTAATATGCCATGCTTTACTGATACTCAAAGGAAACCTGCCCTTTCCTGGATGGAGATGAGGAAGGGATAGGGAGACAAGGAAAGGGAATGGGAGGGGAGGATGAAGTAGGGAGAGGCTGCAGCCAGGATGTAAAATAAACAGATAAATTAAAAAGAAAAAAATCAAACTGTGGTGGGCCTGATGGTGGTGGCATATACCTTTAATCCCAGGAAACTGGGAGGCAGAGGCAGGGGGATTTCTATGAGTTTGAGGCCAGCCTGGTCTACAAAAGCTAGTTCCAGGACAGACAGAGCTATTACACAGAGAAACCCTGACTCAAGAAACAAATAAAAAAGCTATGGTGGGGAAAAAAAAATCCCTCCTTAATTATATAGAGATGTAAAATGAATCCAAGCAGACTTTTACTGCTAAACATGAAAGTTTAGAGACCCATACATTACTAATAGGAATGTTAAGCCTTCCTGTATTTTTTCATTTTATTTCCTAGTTCAACAAAAATCATAATACTTCTATAATATGCTACATATAAAAAAATCAATAATTTCCCTGGCTAAAAGAAACTTAAGGAAAATCCTACAAACAATGAAGTATGATCACAATGTTCTCAGAGCAGAAATGTGCACCTTAAATTTCCAAATAGGAGACTGTTTCAACTCGAGAGAGAAAGGATAAAATGTATGACAGTGAGAGGTGGGACTGAACAGACTAAACAGAGATGCTCCACCTCGGCCTGGTCTATCCTGACTCCACCATGTGTAAAGGCAAAGTGGGGCTGCTCATTATCAATACAAGGCCAATAGAAAGCAAGGTACCACTATGTTCCACCATCATTCTTACCTGAAACTGTAAAAAAAAAAAAAAAAAAAAAAAGGAAAAACTGTACTTTACACCTCAAATAATTTCAAAAGAAAATCATTAAACAAGCATTTTAAGTATAGTAGTCTGAGAAAAGAAATAGCTATCTTCTTTTTATATAATTTCTTTTTGTTTTATGTGTGAGGGTGCTGGATCCCCTAATGAACCTTTATACTCATATAAATGCTTAGCTACCTTTTAAATAATTCTCTTGAACTGTTTCTGAATTTGAAGCTTATTGAGCCATTCTCTGCTGAGTTTTAAACAGCCAGTACTTATTCAGTGTTCTGCTGTACTGTGATTATATATACTGACTTTAAGAATTATCTAATGGAGCTGGGCATGGTGGCACACACCTTTAATCCCAGAACTCAGGAGGCAGAGGAAGGTGGATCTCTGTGAATTCAAGGCCAGCCTTGTCCTACAAAGGAAATTCCAGGAGAGCCAGGGCTACAAGGAGAGATCTTGGCTCAAAAAAACAGAAAAAAAATGTTTTGGGGGGGTTAATTATAGAATTATAGAGGGCTGGAGAGATGACTCAGTAGTTAAGAGAACTGGCTGCTCTTTGCAGAGGACTTGGATTTGCTTCTTAGAACCCACATGGTGGCTCACAATCATCCATAATTCCAGGTGCAGGGGATTTGATGCCCTTTCTGGTCTTCTTGGGTACCAGATATACAAGTGGTTCATAGATAGACAGAAAGGCAAACATTCATATACAGAAAATAATAAAGAAAGCTCAAATATAGTTACAGAATGAAGTTCCCACAGTGGCCACTGGTTCAGGCAGTCAATTCATGACATTAATTTTAACAATGGGATGGGAACATTATAGATGAAACTAAATGCATGTGCTTGTGTTGGCAAATTGTAACTAGCTTCCAAAACCACAATCAACTCCAATTAACATTGGTTTTAATAACATTAAGAATATTATAAGACCTGGCATACTGGCACACACACCTTTAATCCCAGCACTCCAGACAGAAGCAGTCAGATCTCTGGAAATTCAAGGCCAGCTTGATCTACATCAAGTTTAAGCCAGGCAGGCTACATAGTGAGACCCTGTCTCAAATTTTTTTTAAAAGAATGCTGCTTAAGCTAGGCATGGCAGATTATCAATCAAGCCTGGTACTGGAAACCTAGTTAAAAGTCCATGGTCCAGGAGTCAAAGACATAGGAAGGAACCGACTATGTTATTTTGCTACATGGATTAATGCTGACTTCATCCTTGGTAACAGGTGCTCTTCTGCACTGGGCAGCAGTTCAGAGATTTATAACTGGCCAAATGAAAGAACCGGTGACTGTTGGGTGCTCAAACCTACACGGGACTTCTATAGTAACCCCCCCAAAGCTCTGGGAACAATGCAGAAGAGAAGGCAGAAGATGCGAGAGCTAAAGGCAAGGGAGAGATGCTGGGAAATGCTGTCTTCTGCACATGATGTGGCTGCTGCCCTCCTGAACTCACTGCAGTCATGGTTACACAGAATTAAAAATAATAAATCAGCAATATCAGTCAACATTCCATCAAACAGCAGTAACTGGATGTAGTGAGTTACACACAAAAGACATGAAGGTGGGAAGGGACCTATTGGAGATAAACAGGACAGTGGAAGGGACATGTTGCGAGTAAACATCATCAAGATACTCTGCATACATATATAAAATAGTCAAAGAATAGAAAAAAGATTTTTTTCAAATGTGTGATGACGAGACCATAGCTCAGGATGCTTCCCTAGTAGCATGCACCAAGCACTGCATAACTGACTAGGTGTGGCGTGCCTGCAATCCTAGCACTGGAAGTCTGAGCAGGAGGATCAGGAATTCAAGAGTTTTTGAGCTAGCATCTCATGTAGACTAGACTGACCTTAAAGTTGCTATCTGCTAAAGACGACTTTGAACTCTTGCTCTTCCTACTTCTACCAGACTAGGATTAATGGCATTTGCTACCAAACTAGGTCTCAGGAACATTTATTTGGTAATTAAATCTTTAAGAATTTTGTGTATAAATGTAGTATATTTTGTAGAACATTTTGAATGGTATTGATTTACTGGATAAATTGTACATATTAAAAAATAATATATATCAGGGTTTCTTGAACTTGTGATCCCTCTTCACCAAAATATGCTTAAGTGACCCCAGGTATGTAGGTGTATAAAGTATATATCATACACTCAGAGACTCCAGGTATGTACATACATAAAATGAGTAAATATCATATATTCAGAGACCCTAGGTATGTAGATATATCAAACATTCACTAATAGTAAATAAAAATTCTTTTAAAATAAATCTTTGATAGCATCCAATTTTATCATTAAAGATAAAAGCAAATTTGCATACTAATATGATAGACATGCTTATTTATTTTTATATGAAAAATGCTAGACTAGTGAGATGGCTTAGTAGTTAAGTGTTTAACTACACAAACCCCACGGTGGAAGGAGAAACTGCCTTCTAACATTTGTCCTCCTTGGACTAACACATGTACACTACAGAGAATGTGGCTGCATACAAACATGTACATGCTCGTGCACACACATACACACACCTGTAGTTATACGTAAAGGATTTCTTGGGGGGGGGGTGTCGTTTTGGGTTTTTTTTTTTTTTTTTTTTTTTAAAGGTCTCTCTACAGGATGGCCTGAAATTCACTATGTAGACCATGCTGGTCTTGCACTCAGTCTACCTGCCTCAGCCTCCTGAGTGCTACAATTAAAGGCATGTGTTATCACATAAGGGACAATTCTTTACTTTTAACTAGAGAAATCTAAAGACAAAGAACTGACCATCACTTAATGATACATCTCTGAGAAATTATATAGTGGTTGCTTCTACCGCACATATACTAAAATTAGAATGATACGCAGAAGATTAGCATGCACACTGTACGAAGATGACATGCAAATTCAGGAAGCATTCAATGTTTTTTTAACCACAAATTTGATCTGATGTATGCCAAGCAGGCCTTTATACACTGGTAAGTGGGGGAAGGCACGCAGGCAAAACACTCATACATAATTAAAGAAATATAAAAGCTCCACACTGAAGCTGTACACCGTAGTACAGCACATGTCTGATGTCAGTACTGGGATGCTAAGGAATGAGGATCAAGACTTCAGAGTCAGCATGGGCTACATAGAAAACCCTATCAAAAAGAAAGGCTGTGTTGGGAGAAGGAGCTAATCCTGCATCATCCACGAATCAATGACCCTCAATGCTGGTGGGCTGGGAATGTGGCTTTGTAATAACAGAATTCTTGCCTGGCATGGGTAAACCCTATGGGTTGATTCTCGAAAACTGCAAAACAGAAAGTACGCAAGAGAGAGAGAGAGAGAGAGAGAGAGAGAGAGAGAGAGAGAGAGACAGACAGAGAGAGAGAGACAGAGAGACAGAGACAGAGACACACCCTTGAGGACATGGCTTTTTTTTTTTTTACAGGACTAAGAGGAGGCTGGTGTGGATCTGTTGGAGGAAAGGGCAAGAAAGAAAGAACACTAAGCTGATGTATAAAAAGATGCTGCTTTCAAGAGAAGCTTATTATTATTATTTGGTGTTTTGAGACAGGGTCTCTCTATGTAGTCCTGACTATCCTGGAATTCACTATGCATACTAAGCTGGCCTTGAACTCACAGAGACCCACTTACCTCCACCTGTCTGCTTCCTGAGTGCTGGGATTAAAGGCATATGCCACCACTGCCAGGCTAAAAATTTTATTTTTAGTACATAATCAGCCATAGCATAAATGTCCTTAAGCATAATGATGATCAGAAAATATTACAATCACAGTTAACAATTTAAGAGTATAAGGAAATACTCACATATCTACCCCAGTAGAATGCAAAGGACTGTGCCAATTGACTGGAAGAAATTCTACTCTTCCAATTTGCTGGTTTTCTTGGGCTTTCTTGAAATGTGTCTGTAGCAGGTTCAAGGAAACACTTCGGAAATCATTAACTAGAAAAGAAAAGTAACTTCTGCATCAACAGTGAAGCAATTCATACACAGACTCGGGATGCAACAAAACATGCAGCAGTTGCTGCCTAATGACGGCTGCTTGGAACACACACTGACTGCAGACTAGCTTAGGAAAACTAAGACATTTAATGAGGAGATGTTCATTTAATATAAAGTTTGGGTTTGCCATACAAAATATTATAGCAAAAAAACTACTGAATGGTGGTGGTGCACGCCTTTCATCCCAGCACTAGGGAGGAAGAGGCAGGCCGATCTCTGTGAGTTCAGGCCAGTCTGATTTACAGAGTTCCAGGACAGGCTAGCTAACAAAAAAAAAAAAAAAAAAAAAAGACATCAAAATTGTGTCAATAAAATGGTTTCATTTTTTAAATCACATGACTCCATGTCAAGAATCTTAAAATAAAATCAGGCTGGAGAGATGGCTCAGTGGTTAAGAGCACTGGCTGCTCTTCAAGAGGTTCTGAGTTCATTTCCCAGCAACCACATGGTGGCTCACAGCCATCTGTAATGAGATCTGGCGCCCTCTTCTGGCCTGCAAGCATACATGGAGGCAGAATGTTGTATACATAATAAATAAATAAAATCTTT
>NW_026067936.1:2730516-2805970 GCF_014885135.2 Alexandromys fortis
AGTGTAGCTGTTAGGTCCTTGGTTCCCAGGGGAGGAGGGGAAGCACTATGGCACAGAGGCTGAGAGGATTCAGAATTGTCAAAAATGGCTTCAGGATTGTCTTAAAGTCTTACATATGTAGTTCAAGCTAGCCTCGAACTCATAGCAATCCAACTATCTGCCTCATGAATGCTGGGACTTTAAGTATTCTTTAAAATGTCCTTGAAGATTTTTTTTCCAGGTTTTAAAACTATTTTGAAGTAACTGTAAGCTATAGAAAAAAATACTAAGAAACCCCCATGCACTTTTAAAAAACCCAAATTTCTTTGCTTTAGTGTTTTGGTTTGACCTTGTGTCTGGCCCAAGCTGACCCTGAACTTAGTGAGGAGTTGAGACTAACCTTCAACTGATCCTCTTGCCTCCACCTCCCAAATCCTAGGATCACAAGCATAGACCACCACCAAATTCCAGTTACAAATTCATAATCATATTAATTTTACTCTGCTTTCTTCTTGGGTGTATAGATACACAAGTATTTATTTTTCTGAATTATCTGAAAGTAAACTGACTTCATCACTAGGTTTCATGCTTCCTCAGAATGTACCTCTGTGTAACAGTACAGTGACCAAATCTACATATTGATACATTCTTCTTATCTAATTGTTCTACTCTTACCAATCATTCCAATAATGTCTGTCATGGTTTTAAAGGCTGAAATTTTAAGTTTATCTTCTTTGGGGAGGGAGGGTAGAGACTGCATCTCTCTACATAGCTGTAGCTGTCATGGAACTCACTATGTAGACTAGGCTGGCTTTGAATTCAGAGATCTGCAACCTAAGTGTTGGGATTAAAGACGTGAGTTATTATGCCCTGAATCCTTTTTAACTTTAATTTAGGGGGCTAGAGAGATGGCTCAGAGGTTAAGAGCACTGGCTGCTCTTCTAGAGGTCCTGAGTTCAATTCCCAGCAACCACATGGTGGCTCACAACCATCTGTACTGAGATCTGGCACCCTCCTCTGGCGTGCAGGCATACATCGAGGCAGAATGTTGTATACATAATAAATAAATAAATTTAAAAAAAAAAATAAGAATATACTAACCCGGGGGCTGGAGAGATGGATCAGAGGTTAAGAGCACTGGCTGCTCTTCTAGAGGTCCTGAGTTCAATTCCCAGCAACCACATGGTGGCTCACAACCATCTGTACTGAGATCTGGCACCCTCCTCTGGCGTGCAGGCATACATCGAGGCAGAATGTTGTATACATAATAAATAAATCTTAAAAAAGAAATAACTTTAATTTAATTTTCTTTTCTCTCTCTCTCTTGGTTATTCGAGACAGGGTTTCTCTGTGTAACAGCCCTAGCTGTACTGGCACTAGCTTTGTGGGCCAGGCTGGCCTTGAACTCACAGGGATCTGCCTGCCTCTGCTTCCCAAGTGCTGGAATTAAAGGTGTGCCCCACCACAGCCCAGCTAATTTGCTGTTTTTGAGAGAGTTGCTTTTATAAACTGCAAGCTAGCCTGGCACTCACTACGAAGCCCACAATGGGTCAAACCGGAGATCCTCCTGAGTGCTGAGATTACAGTATGTGCCACTATACCTGGCTTCAATTTGTCTTTTAAATTACAATAATTCTAAGATTTTGTTCAAGAAACAAATAATTTCTTCTGCACGAGAAAAAACACTGTATAATCTAGCTAAATATGTTTAAAATTAGCCATAAGTGACCATAGGTAGCTAGCAATAACCATTAAATTTCTTCTGAAAAAGTTTCCCTTAGCTGAAAATCAAGGACAGAAATTACCAAAAACTAATTTCTAGTTAATCAGGAGGAAACAAACTTCATAAAACTGAACTAAATCAGTTCCTTTTATACAGTGGCTTCTTGATGAGACATGACTGTCGATGAGTCTTCTGCTGTCACAGTATGCACAGTGAGGCTGATGTACATATACCCGTGATTCCAGCACTGGAGTAGACCAGCCTGAATTATACAGTGAGACCACACCTCAAAAAAGAAAAAAAAAAGTGTTCAGGCGATGGCGGTGCACCGCCTTTAATCCCAGCACTCAGGAGGCAGAAGGCGGCTAATCTCTGTGAGTTCAGGGCCAGCCAGTCTACTGAGAGAGTACCAGGACAGGTTCCAAAGCTACAGAAGAAAAACAAACCCAAAAAGAATAAAAAGCCAGAATTCACTTCAGTAGCACATATGCTGAAACTGGATCAATACAGAGAAGACTAGCATGCCCCTTTGTAAGGATAGCCTGCTGGCTGTTTTTCACCCAACTCAGTGGCTGCCCCTTAAGCAAGTGCTGTCCTAATCCACAACTGCAACTCTGTAATGCCACTGAGGGAAACATTATCTAGATCCCTACTTGTTTGTAGAAATCAGGATTCAAAGGTTGAGGTGGAATTCTGCTAGCTGAGAGAGACTGAATCGCAACTAGCAAACCACCTTCTCCTTACTATCGTCTCCCAAAAAACCCATGAGACCTTCTCTCAGCTCCCACTTAAGAACACTTGCTACACCTGGTTGCTCCCTACCACTTCCTGTCAGCTAGTTGCTGATGCAGCCTCCTCCCAGGTTAATTTCACTTAATAGAACAAATGTCTTTTGCATTTTTAAAATTCTATTTAATCAAACAAATGCATGTTTTGCATTATAAAAAGCAGCACGAAGAACCATAACACACCTTAAAATAATATTCCACAACAATAACCCACAAATTTGTGAAGCATTCTGTATTTCTGAGAAATAAATGGTTCAGAGACTAGGGACCAAAAGAAAAACAAACAAAAATCAAAACCCAGAGCTGAGGAGGTGGCTTGGTTGGGAAGAGTGCAAGAGCATGGAGACCTGAGTTTCGATCTCCAGCACCCAAATAAAAATCAGTGCACAGCTGCCCATGCTTGCATCCCCACCACTGGAGAGTGCAGACAGTTCTCAGAGCTCACTGGTCGGCCAGGCCGGCCTACACAGTGAGCTTCTGGTTCAGTGAACATACCTATTGGTCTCCCCATTTATGCTTCTGGACACAAGCACCTGAACATTCACATTACCCAGAAGTACTTCAATCGGCAGAATGCTTGCCTAGCACACACCAAGTCCTAGGTGGGTTGGCTGGTTGTTTGAGATCTATGCAGATCAGGCGAGTCTCAAACTCAGAGATCCACTAGCCTCTGCTGGAGCTGTGATGTGCACTACCACGTGCAGGGAAGCCCTAGGTTTGATCCCCAGTACAACATAAACTGGGTGTGGCTGAGGCACACCTGCACTCCCAGCACAAGAGGGATAGATGCAGGAGTACCAAAACTTTAAAGTCATCCTTAGCTACAAAACAAATTGGAGGCCAGCCCTAACCTACATGAGACCCTTTGCTAAAAACAAACAACTAAAACCCAAACAACTGATGAAATATTGCTCTTAATTTAGAATAAGGCCATATAATTAAAGACCATTTTTAAGGTTCAAAGTAATGTAACACCAAAGAATAAAGGTCACAATTTAAACAATAAACCAACAAATCAGAACATAAGAGAAAATAATGATTAACATTACCACAGTGAATATCAACAGGGATGTTCTCAACTCCTCTTTTTACTGATCTTGGTCGCCCTTGCTCTGTGGAGGTTGAACCCCATTCATCAGCCCCTGCAACTGGCTGGTAATGCACCATGAGCTTGAACAGAAAAGATCAGAGTAACATAGTCTACATTGACTTATGATTCCATACATTTTGAATGACAGAAACACATCTTTCATATACCAAACCTCAACTGCAACTTTGAGATGTAACTCCTATAGACTAAGATGAGAACTCTGAAAATACATTAGATCATATTTCAATAATATCCTATGCATGGGCCAGGTGTGGTGGTGCATGCTTTTAATTCCAGCATTAAAGAGGCAGAAGCAAGAATTTCTGTGAGTTTGAGTCAGCTTGGTCTACATAGCTAGTATGACCTATATAATGAGTTTGAGGCCAACCAAGGCTCCATAGTTGAGACACTGTCTTAAAAAAAAACCCTATACATGAAAGACATGCTTACATAATGTAGATGGTTTTCTTAATCTATAGTGGCATAATTTTCCCTAAAAAAAATTATTTAGCCGGGCGGTGGTGGCGCGTGCCTTTAATCCCAGCACTCGGGAGGCAGAGGCAGGTGGATCTCTGTGAGTTCGAGGCCAGCCTGGTCTAGAAGAGCTAGTTCCAGGACAGGAACCAAAAGCTAGGGAGAAACCCTGTCTCGAAAATTAAAAAAAAAAAAAAAAATTATTTAGGGTTGGGGAAATGGCTCATTGGGCAAAGCACTCACTGTTATCATAGTGTAGGAACTGAGTTAAATAAAACCCTAGAGACCGTGAGTGATGGACACAATAGCACAAGCATCTTAATACCAATGCTCTTGAATTGGGAGGCAGAGCACAGGTTCTGGAAAATAGAGACAGAGAAGCCTTAAAGGTCTGTGGACTAGCTAACAATGAAGAGCGCTGTCTCCAGGTAGAACACGACTGACATTCACATCTGTCCTCTGACTTCAACAAACACACTGCTGTATGTGCACACCCACATTCACACATACATCGTACACAAATCATACACACACAGACACAATATATTAATGACTACACCATACATGTATAAAATTCTTATGTAAAACCTGAATGGAGTAAATAATGACTATAAGTATTAATAACTTTTGAAATAGTGAATTTAATATCAACTATGCCAAAGGTTATCCTATGTGGCGTCCACAGAACAAAAGATAATGGTTTTGCTTAGTAATATCTTAACCTTTGATCTTATTCTCAGTAACATGCTTTTATTCACTTTACCTTTGGGTTGTGTAATACAATAATTTCTCTGTTTGGAGATTCTAGTTTCTTTTTCCATTCATCCAAAGTTACAGCAACCATGTATGTTTCCTTAAAATAAAATTTTATAATATAAATAAAATATTATACTTTCTAAGTACTTTTTGTTAAACCTGAACTTATTAATGAATTCCAACAAGAAAATCATTCTACAACTTAACCAATTCATTTTAAAACTCTTGATAGTGTAATCCTGGCCTTGCATATATTAGACAAGCACTCTGCCATTGACCTATATTCCCCAGCTCATTAACATTTTTAATTTTTTAAACAATTTTTTATTTATTTTTATTTTATGTGCGTTGGTGTTGTGCCTGCATGTCTGTCCGTGTGAGGAGATCAGGTCCCCTAGAACTAGAGTCACAAACAGCTGTGAGCTGCGATGTGGGTGCTGAGAACTGAACCTGGGTCCTCTGAAAGCAACCAGTGCTCTTAAGCACTGAGCCATCTCTCCAGCCCCTCAATGGACATTCTTTTACAATGACCAGCAGCCAAGTGTGGACTATACCTGTAATCCCAGCATTTAGAAGGCTAAAACATGATTACTGTGAATCTGAGGTCAGCCAGAGAAACACAATTAAGACCTTGTCTCACAAACATGCAGTGTCTCAAAAAGGTAAGAGTGCTTGCCTAGAATATAAAAAGCCTATATTCTATCCGCAGCAAGGCATAAAACCGAGCATAGTGATGGATTCCAAAAATCCAAGGTGGTAGAAGCAGGAATATCAGAAATTGAAGCCACCTTCAAATACCTATCAAGTTTAGGGCCGGTCTGGGGTAGGTGAGACTCTGTCTCAAGAAACAAAACAAAACAAAACACCCCTGTCTCTAGCAAAAGACAAACAAATAACAACAGATTAAAACAAAAAAAAATACTACTTTGAATTCTATCACTATTCATATTGACACACAGGTCAGAAACATTCTGTTTCGAGTTCAAGACCAGCATTATTTCTCAGAGCAAGAAAAACACACTAAAGAAAAAGCACAGTGGTTAAGAGCACTGGCTGCTCTTGTAAAGGACCTGCATTCAATTCCCAGCCCCATATGACAGCTCGCAACCATCTATAACTCTAGTTCCAGAGGACACAACTCCTTCTGACCTCTTTGGGCACTGGACACATATGGTACCCTTACACACAGGCAAAACACTCATTAAAATAAAAAATTTTAAAAATGGTTATGTTTCGCGCCCCACCTCGTCCAGCAAGGAAGACGCGACCACTGGAGCTCTTCTCACTGCAGTTTATTCCAGGACTTTATTCACAGCAATCTATCTCCTTCTTCTCTTTCTCTCCTCTCCTCTCCTCTTTCCTTCCTCTCTGTCCTCCTGGGCAAACCTCTCCCAGCCCTTAAGTAGGCATGGGCTGCCAATCCCCGATTGCCAGGTGGGCATTGCCCATAGGCACACGCATGCAAGCAGCTGATGATCATTGTGTGATCAGGCATAAGTCAGACTTTAGCCATAGGAGTTGATTATACATCTCCATCAGGTGTGACACCACGCAGCTCGCTACAGTTATGAGTCATGATGCATACCTTTAGTCCTAGCACTTGGAAGGCAGAGGAAGACAGATCTGAGTTTGAGGCCATCTTGGCTACACAGCAAGTTCTAGAACACCCAGAACTACACAAAGAAATCTTGTTTCAAAAAATTAATTAATTGGGGGCTGGAGAAATGATGGCTCAGTGGTTAAGAGCACTGACTGCTCTTCCAAAGGACCTGGGTTCAATTCCCAGCACCCACATGGCAGCTCACAACTGTCTGAAGATCCAGTTGCAGGGGATCTGACACCTTCACACCAATGCACATTAAATAAAAACCATAAAAAATATTTTTAAAAAAAATTAATTAAAAAATAAAGATAAAAGATTGCACCAGGCGGTGGTGGCGCACAACTTTAAATTCCAGCACACAAGAGGCAGAGGCAGGTGTATCTCTGTGAGTTCGAGGCCAGCCTGGACTACAGAGCAAGTTCTAGGATAGGCTCCAGACCTACAGAAAAACCCTGTCTCAAAAATCAAAGATTGTTTTTGGTCATATTGTAAATGTTAACAATAATTACCATTAGGGAAACATTTATATTCACTTAAGAAGTATAATACAATTTTTTTTTCTCTTTTTTTTTCTTTGGTTTTTCAAGACAGGATTTCTCTGTTTAGTCCTCGCTTTTCTGTGTGGCCTTGAACTCAGAGATCCGGCTGCTCTCTGCCTCCTTAGTGCTAGGATTAAAGGCATTCACTACTAGCACCCAACTGGTATAATACAATTTCTATACAATTTAAAATCTAAAATTAAAACTTTACCATGAAACTAACTTGCAAAGAGAAACTACATAAAGTATGATATAAAAGCAGGCAAATTTTTCCTGGAAGTATACAAAATATGTTAGAAGAATTAAAACAACAACAAAAAGTAAATGACAGAAGAGAACATGAAGAAAATGGTAAGTAAACCAGAAGCAGATGAATACCTCCAAAACTTGGCTGAAGCTCTCTGAGTAGGGAACGTATTTATTGTCTTTGTCTCCCTTGTAAAACCAAGTACATCGTCTCACTTCTGATGGCGGTTCGTCCCAATACACAGCATACCGCATCCTTTCCCCTAAGTGAACGTCATATCTGCCCCCATCCGTGGGAACAACTCTCTCATTACAATCTTTCCCTAGCAAGAGTTGCAAAAGAGAAATGAAGTGCAGTATGCCACAGTAACTCTCCCAAAATAAAACCCTAAGTTACACTCTTGTTTCACATGAAACATAAAGTTTCTACTTGGTGACATATTAAAGCAAATGGAATTTAGTTCATACCTTTCTCATGAACGACTTTTCTTAGAAATGTCAAAAAACCAATCATAAAAAAAAAACCAATCATATTTTAAAGAAAAAATACTCCCTGAACAGTTTTTCTTAGACAATAAATGCCTCTTACACACCCACTTACACAACACACACACACTCTCACACTCACAGATACACACATACACAGAGATTTTTCTGAAGTTTTTGCTTGAGAGATAAAAGGGTAAATTAACGACAACCATAATGCTATACCATAAACAACACTATTCCCGTCTCACGAGACGAGAACAAATGACATGTTAGTTCATTCTGCAGTGTGACACCTGACTCCAGACACACGTTCCAAGTCAAAACTCAAACACAAGCTAGAATACAGAAAATACTGGATGATATGCAGAAATTTAGCGTAGTTTTCAAAGAACAAAAAATGCAAAGCTCCTAAAATGTAACTTTAATAGCGATGGCAGTAAGGACCATTACTTTTTAGTTTGAGAGATTAGAGGCCATTTTCTTCTTACCAGAGCCATGAGCCTCTTCGAGCTGTTGGGAGTCGTCGGAGTTGAAAGGGATCCATAGCTCCTTAGAATCTATCATCTTACAATAAAACCAATGTGAAGAGACAGGTTCGTACAGGCTGCCAACATCCATGTCGATCAGCTCAAAGGAACTGGAGGAGTTTGATGAAGGGGAGGGATCTGACTGGGACAGCTGCTCCTGGTGTGAGTCCACTGATGACATTTTGCTCTGGAACACAAAATATCAGAATTATTTTGCTGTAAAATTTCACGCGTGTCCCCGCCCTCCCACCCCCGCCACTCAGACGAAATGATCATCTTTTGGAAGCCATTCTTGAAAACGAACAACAAATTATAAAAGTTACATAACTTAAAACAAAAATGTAAAATTATTTGGGGGAAGGGAAACAAAATGTTCAGCTTCACCCTTCTGCTCCGAGCTCCCAATTCTTAGAAAACTAAAACATATGGTCAGATAATGAGCTCTTTAACACACAGAAATTTCAAGAAACACACGGTCAAGACTGATTGTAACAAGATATTTCACCATAATCTTCAACCTAAACGTAGCACCAAAGGCTGAAAATCTACTGCTTCCAAGTATGGCGGCATACAGTGTGTCATATACTTATAACAGGTAGCTTAAAACCTCTGACACATTACGATTACACATTTATTTAACTATTCGAATCTTAAAAATATGAAACACACAAGTAGTCACTTAAGAATCATTTTGGCTGATCCAGCAAGTGTTCTTCAATAGGGACTGTGGTACATTTAACGCCCAAACAGGACTCTGCCTGCAGCCACAGTTGCTCACCAGCCCACGGAGACTGGGAACCCAAGTTTCGGGTGCAAAGTAACAGGTGACCTCAACAGCCCCCTCCGCGGAGAATGACAGAGGAGTTTGCACCGCTGCAAGACTCAAACGCCGAGTGAACTAGCACCGCAGACATCACATCAATGCTGAACCCAAAGCCCTGCGTGGAGATGCTTGAGCAGCATCCCTGCCCCCGCGGGGCACGGTCTGACCGCAAAACCGAGAGCGGGGACAAACGCTCCCCAGGCCTCCCCGTTATCCCCGAGAGCCTCGGCCTGCCCTCACTCCTGACCGACTCCTGCCGCCAGCTCCAGGCCCCGCGCCCCGACAGGGCGCAGCCGAGCCGCCCACGGAAGCCGTGGGGTCCAGAGGACACCGGAGCCCACCCCCGTCCCCACCCGGCCCGCTCCGGCCCGGGTGCCCCGCGCCGACCTGGACTCGCTTGCAGCGCCGCCGCTCGCGCTCTCGGCCCTGGCCCAGGGAGCCGGGGCATGTCCCCGCCGCAGCCTACCTCCCAACCCGGGTGGAGCGAGCGGGCGGAGCCTGCGGCCGCGCCCCAAACCCCCGCAGCGCGGGCTCCGCTCCGCCGAGTCGCTCCCGCAGTGGCGACTGCCGTGCCTTGACGGAGGCGGCTCGCCCGGTGAGGACCTGAGGCACCGGAGGACCAGCCGAAGTGTCGCGAGAGGTGCGGGGCTCGCGCGAGATGTAGCGCCTCCTGCGGGCAGGCGTCGGACGCCGGGCACGCGCTGGGCACGCGCTGGCGGTGTGGGGTACGGGCGGGGCGGCCCGGGAGCGGCGGCGCTGAGGGAGGAGACGCCGACGTGACCCTTCTGGACCCACAGGGGCTGCTCGGCGCTTCCCGGAGGGGACTCGGGCATCCTGACCCCTGGGGGGTCCTGACGACACCTAATGGGCCGGACTCCGGGGATGGAGGACACAGGGATGCGGGACACAGGGATGAAGGATCACTCGACAGGAAGGGTTGAAGGCAGGCTGGAGGGCAGCAGGCCGCTGGTATCTGGCATTCTCCTAAGGTTTAGCTAGCGCCACTCTCTCTCCCCTTCTCCCCCTATCCCCTCTCTACCTTCCTCCCTCCCTTTCTCCTTTCCTGATCTCCCCCGCTTCTCTCCCTTCCTCTCTCCTCCTCCTTTCTCCTCTCTTCCCTGTCTCTCCTCTCCCCCGAAATCTAGATCGAGAGGTTACCCAAAGAGCACCTCTGAAAGCACAGAGGTGCGTCTGGCAGGATGTGGAAGCTAGAGGTATTTTTGTCCTAGGTGGTGTAACCTGGTGGAGGAGGTTCACATAATCCCAGCTGTGGCTTGTTGTTGAAGCGCCCGGCTGGCAGGTGCCACGGGAAGGAAAAACAAAATGCTTTAGTATTTTCTAACTTGATTATAAGGCAAGGATTTGAAGCATTTTCAGAAACTGAGCGAACGTGAACATTTTTTATCACATTAATATGTTAATACCGTACAAATCAGCAGCTAAACCCAAATATCCACAAGTTTACTTTTTAAATTGTTTTTTTGTTGTTGTTTGGTTGGTTAGTTTGGGGTTTTCGAGACAGGGTTTCTCTGTGTAGCCCTGGCTGTCCTGGAACTCACTCTGTAGACTTAACATTCATGTATTTGTGTGTATGTGTGTGTGGCATGCGTGTGTGGCTTCATGTGTGAGGTCAGAGAACGACTTGCAGGAGTCGATTTTCCTCTCACCATACAGGTCCTGAGGACCAAACTCAGGTCACAAGAGATTGTGCATGCTGGGCAGTCCAGTCGCTCTAGGCCATTCCACCAGCACCATCTCCTTTGTGTGTGTGTGTGGGGGGGGGATTTACTTTTTAAAAAAAAATAATCGCTGCCTTTTAAAATATTTACTTATATATGCAGTATTCTGCCTGCATATATCCTTACAGGCCAGAAGAGGGCGTCTTTTCTCATTACATATGCTTGTGAGCCACCACGCCATTGCTCCAAATTGAACTCAGGTGCTCTTAACCTCTGAGCCATCTCCCCAGTCCCCGGCATTTACTTTTTAAAGGTTATTTTACGTTGTGTCTATGTTTTGTCTACAAGTATGTGTGTACATCATGTATGCACCTAGTGCCTGTGGAGGAGAGGAGGCATCAGATCCCCTGGAACTGGAGTCGCAGGTGAATGTAAACTTTGGAGCTCTGCAAGAGCAGCAGTTGCTCTTAACTGCCGAGTGAGGTCTCCAGGCCTAGGCAAGAGCTCTGCCTCTTGCCTAAGCTGTACACCCAGCCCCACAAGTGATGTTTATCAATAGTAAGTTGCGATTTGGAATCTGAAAACATATTAACAAATTTCTCATATCTTGATACCATTAAAATTTATCTAATATATCTTGGATTTATTTGTGAGTTTCCTTTGTTATTTCTTGAGGTTTTTTTTGTTTTGTTTTGTTTTTGTTTTGTTTTTCAAGACAGGGTTTCTCTGTGGCTTTGGAGCCTGTCCTGGAACTAGCTCTGTAGACCAGGCTGGTCTCGAACTCAAAGAGATCCACCTGCCTCTGCCTTCCGAGTGCTGGGATTAAAGGCGTGTGCCACCATCGCCGGCATTGCTTGAGTTTTAAAATAGTTTATTATTTTCTTTTGAGATAGGCTCTTAGGTATCCCAGGCCTCAAACTCACTATGTAGCCAAAGATGAACACGACCTTAGCTGTGATTGTCATGGTTCCACGAAAATAGTTTTGCTTCTGTTACTCTTGGAAGCCTCTCTCAAATCGCAAGTGTCCAGGGAAGCACCCTTTGTGAACTCTAGTCATTCATGTGCCCACTCTGACCTCGGAACACAAAAGTGGTTAGCACAATGTCTACCTTAAAGTTCATAGTCCTATCGGAGGATAAAACAGGTAAACAGATGGCTTTTTCTTAGTGAACGCCATAAAAGATGCAGGCACTAAATACATTGGTAATACCTGGGTATACATCCAGAAGTCCTCTCTTCAGTAGACCTTTGGCAGTATCCAAGAATCTGATGTGTATGTATATTTAGGATCTGTATTTTAAGTAAATGCTCCGTATGATTTAGATGGATCTGCACTTTGAGAAACACACTACATCATAATAGATTTTAGGTTCCCACGAAGGCCATTGAGTATCTGTTGTGTGATAGTTTTGCTCTTTTGGCTTTTTGGGAAGCCCGCCTCCCAGATCCCAAATAAATCACAGAGGCTCATTCTTAGTTATGAATGCCCAGCCTTAGCTTGGCTTGTTTCTAGCCAGTTTTCCTATCTTAAATTTTCCTGACTACCTTTACCCTCTGGGCTGTTACCTTTCTTTCTTCTGTATCTTTCTTCTTTTTCCATGGCTGGCAGGGTGGCTGGCCCCTGATGTCATCCTTTCCTTGTTCTCTTGCTCCTAGTTCTCTCTCCTATTTATATTCTGCCTGCTAGCCCCGCCTATATTGACTCCTGCCTTGCTACTGGCCGCTCATCTCTTTATTAGGACCATCAGGAGTTTTAGACAGGCACGGTAACACAGCTTCACAGCGTTAAAACAAATGCAGCGTAAACAAAAGTCACACACCTAAAAATAATATTCCCCAGCAGAAGAATCTATGTAGCTTCAGCTGTCATGGAACTACTTTTGTAGTCCAGGCTGGCCTTGAACTCATAGATCTTGCCTCTGCCTCTCTGGCTGAATGTGGAACTTACTGATTTTTGGCTGGACAAAGCTAGGTAATGAGTTCCATGGGTCCTCCCCATTGCTAGGTTCTAGGTACACACTGCCACATTACATAGACACTGGAGATCAGAATATAAGCCAAATATTTGCATGGTAAACTTTGCCAGCCAAACCATCTTCCTAGGCACAAGAATTTTCTACAAGCAGTTTTGGGTTTTCGTTGTAAATCATACTGGAAAACCCACACATGATAGAGAATCCTATAATACCAGCAATTCTGTAGGCGCCTGAAGCAGGAGTATTCTAACAAGACCTGTCTTTAAACAAAAAACAAAACACATTTGAGGCTGTGGTAGCACATGCCTTTAATTCCAGCACTCAGGAGGGAGGCAGAGACAGGTGGATCTTTGTGAGTTTGAACCCAGCATGGTCTACAGAGAATGTTCCAATGTTCCAGGACAGGCAAGGCTACACAGAGAAACCCTGTCCCTGTCTTGAAAAAAGACAACAAAAAACCCAAAATAAAAACAACAAAAACACTTTTTTTGTTTTCTGCACTGCCCAGGGAGGGGTCCACACAGTACCTTTGTTCTTGATTCATGTTGTATCTTTATGTCTTGTTTTTTTTTTTTTTTTTTTTTTTGAGACAGGGTTTCTCCACAGTTTTGGTGCCTGTCCCGGAACTAGCTCTTTTAGACCAGGCTCGCTTCAAACTCACAGAGATCAGCCTGCCTCTGCCTCCCTAGTGCTGGGATTAAAAGCGTGTACCACCACCACCTGGCTCGTGCTATATCTTAAATGGAAACCTCCACATGATGTCTGGGAGCCCTTGATATCCTGCAAATGGAGGAGGAGGCTTCTCAAATTCCTTGCAACAGGAACCCATTTAAGTGGCACCAACCTTGAGATGAAACAGTACATCTACAAAAGGATAAATGATATCTATATCATAAATTTGAAGAGGACCTGGGCAGTTTGAATGCTATAATAAAACTTAGAGCCACCAATCACGTGTTGAAGTCATATTAAAGACAGAAATCGAAGCACTTTGCGTGTCATCTAACCAAGAGCAAGCCAGATCTGAATTCTCTACTTCGCTCTGTCTTGTTATTCCTGTCTGTGTATGAATCTGAATTTCTGCCTGCCTGAATATTGTCTTTCCCTCTTTCCCTGTGTGTGTGTGTGTGTGTGTGTGTGTGTGTGTAACAAAGGGCTTTGTTCTCTCATTGCACAACACAGAAAGCATCACATAGGGAAGGAATAAAAGATACTTTGTAGACTGACTCCCAGCTGACCCCAACTAACCCAGATAACAAGCACAGTATCTCAATGCTGCTATCAATGTAGATATTCATTTCATAAAGAACTTTCAGCCTATTTGCAGCAAATGATGACTATAACACACAAATATGTGTGGGTCGGGGCGTGGAAGAATACGTAACTTAAAATTACAAAAGCTATGCACTTGCTCAGGTTGTAAAAGCTGATTACATGGGAAACCCAAGGCAAGTAAGGGTGGTTGTTGCACAATTCTCTTAAAGGAAGATTAAACATGCCGAGCAGTGGTGGCGCACGCCTTTAATCCCAGCACTTGGGAGGCAGAGGCAGGCAGATCTCTGATTTCGAGACCAGCCTGGTCTACAAGAGCTAGTTCCAGAACAGGCTCCAAAGCTACAGAGAAACCCTATCTTGGGGGTGGGGGGAAGGAAGATTAAACAGATAGGCTGAGTACACAGTAGAATAGCAGTTTATATTAAATCTGGCTGTGAGGTTCAGCCAAAGTTCAAGTCTTTTCCATCGTCACAGGCCTGGAAAAGCTGCTACTGACAGCTTGTGCTACTGTTGCTATAAAAACCCTGTTGAAGCTGGGCGGCGGCAGTGCGCACCTTTAACCCCAGCATTCAGGAAGCAGAGGCAGGTGGATATCCGTGATTTCGAGTCCAGTCTGGTCTACAGAGCAAGTTCCATGATACCCAGGGCCACATAGAAAAACCCTGTCTGGAAACCCCTGCTCTTCCCTCTTCCCCCCTCTCAAAAGATAAAAATGAAAACCCTGTTGATGTCAGCATGTCTAACAGGGATACTGGCCAGTGGGCTGTGCTCAAGTTTGTTGCCCAATTACTGGCTGCTTCATTTCCAAGACTTTGAGTAAGCAGATCCAGGCAGCATGCTGGGAGCCATATCCTCTGGTTAGAGACTGAAGGCAAAGGCCAGCCAGTCACAGAGGATGCCTACCACTGATCTCTGTGTAACAGGTTCCCCTCTACCACTGATCTCTGTGTAGCACAGATTCCCCCTCTGTGACATGTGGACTTTGCCATCCCAAGCAAACAAGTTCATTCAGTAGGTCTGATGCAGTGGGTGGTGGCCCAGGAACATCCATGGGAAAGGCTGCGACCTAGGAAGAAGTGCGGGGTGAGGGGATTATGCCAGCTTCCGAGTCCATCGATGCTTAGCCTGGTCCCAAGGTGTGTGAGGCTACCTCGCCATTTCCAACTGGACTACTAGCTGGTCACTGTGGACAGGTCTGTAGTCCCTACTGCTTGGGCCACTGAATGGACACCACTGTATGGCTATAAGCTGTTCTTCTGCAGACTCGTAAGGAAAGCAGAAAGAAGGTGCATGGAAAATAAAATATCTCAAGGGAAAAGGTGTATGTGTGGGGATTAGTGAGATGGCTGAAAACCCGAGTTCAATTCTTGGAACCTTCTTGGTGAGAGAGCCCCTCCCTTCCCAACATGAAGAAAAACAAGACAGCAAAAGCACCTCTAATGATAAAAATGAAAACTTTAAAAGGCAACTTTGGAGAAAGCCAGTAATTCAGGAAGAAATTACTAAAAGCTGCAGATATGTGACATGTTATAACTACACAAAGAATCTCTAAAGGGAAAAAATTAGAAATTAAAAGTTGTGCAAGCTGGGCATAGTGGCTCACACTTCTAATCCCAGCACTCAGAAGGCAGAGGCAGGAAGATCTCTGTGAGATGGTGGGCAGCCTGGTCTATACAGAGAGCTCCAGGACATCAAGGGCTACCTACCTTGTTCCATAAAAGAAGGGGTGAGTAGGGTAGTGGACAACTTTACAAGTCAAATAAAAAGACACTGGGGCTGAAGAGATAGCTCAGCAGTTAAGAGCACTGGCTGCGGAGAGAATTAACTGTTCTTCAAGAGGTCCTGAGTTCAATTCCCGACAACCACATGGTGGCTCACAACCAGCTATAATGAGATCTGGTGCCCTCTTCTTGCCTGCACAGGCAGAAGGATTGTATACATAGTAAATAAATAAAATCTTTAAAAAATCAAGATACTATCACATGATATAAAGGTGTAGATTTCTAAAATGAATATCTCCCCCATGAGTAAAGATATACCCACACCAAAGCTACACTGCTACATTTCATAACAAAAAGAATTTTTAAAAATTTTACAAGTTTCTGGAAATAAAAACTGGGTCTTGCCAGGTGGTGGTGGCATATGCCTTTATTCCCAGAACTCGGGAGGCAGAGACAGGTGGATTTCTGTGAGTTCGAGGTCAGCCTGGTTTACAAAGGGAGTTCCAGAACAGTCATGGCTGTTACCATCTCAATGCCCTCCCCCCAAAAAAAATCAGCGATTTGACATGGGATGGTGGTGCACATCTTTAAACCCAGTACTCAGGAGGCAGAGACAGGCTGATCTCTGAGAGTTAGAGGCCAGACTGGTCTACAGAGCTAGTTTCAGGACAGCTAGGATTACACAGAGACCCTGTGTAATTTGGAAACAAAACAGCAACAAAACCAGTGATGCATTTCAAAAGTGTATTTTATATTGGAAAGTGGTTGCTTTGGGCAGTAGAGTTGGCTAAGCAGTTACTGCTCTTATTTATTTATTTTAACTTCGTCTTATGTGCACTGGTGTGAAGGTGTCCGATTCCAGGGAACTGGAGTTACAGACAGTTGTAGGTTGTCATGTGGGTGCTGAGAACAGAACCTGGGTCTTCTGCAAGAGCAGCCAGTACTCCAGCCCCTGCACTTACTGCTCTTACAGAGGACCTGGGTTCAATTCCCAGCCCTCACATGATGGCTAATAACTGCAACTCTAGTTCCACAGGATCTGATGCCTTCTGACTTCCAAGGGCAACAGGCACACAACATGGAACACATATACATGCAGGCAAAACTCTCAGACACATGAAATAACTTGAAATACTCCTTTTGAATGTGGGAGGGGCATGCTATGATGTACACATAAAGTCAGAAGGAAACTGGTTTCTCCCCCGTGTGGACCCTGGGCATTCAGCTCAGGTCCTCGGGTTTGGTGGCAAGTGACTTTCCCTGCGGAGCCATTTCAGTGGCCCTAAACTCATGAGGCAGACCTTAATGAGTTCAAGGCCAGCCTGGTCTACAGAGTTCCAGGACAGCCAGGACTGTCTCGGAACAAAACAAAAACAAAGAAAAAGCAAAGAAATTTCTATCAACTATCTACCCTCACAAGGTTTTTTAATAGACAACTTAATCTATGCCCTTCAACCTAAAAAAAAAAAAGAATCCAATTAACTTAAAGGTTATTTATGTCAACTAACTAAAGCATTGTTTTCAAACCCCTTTCCTTTACTGTTGGCTTTGTTTCTAAAAACCTTATTTTTAGAAGCATTTTAAACAAGCATGCACAAACAGAATGATGCTCAGAGACTTCCTTAGGGCTGACTGGTTAAGTGTTTATATTGGGATTTTACCTGAACAAAGGGTTAGAAAACAGTGTGTTTATCATGCCAGGTGTAGGTAACTTTATTCAAGATCTGACAAAAATGACCCCCAAAGTAATATAAATTTAGACACATTAAAAAAGTCTAGATGTAAAATTTCAAAAGAAAAATGTTTCAGTTTCAAATCAATTTTAAGTCAAAAGTCAGATAAATTTTACAAATCATAAATACTATTTTCATCTTAAGTTCATTATATTTCCAAAGACAAGTCACCAACATTGCTTTTTTCTTTGATACTGGCCATTTGGAATCAATTAACACGATTTATATCTTTTAAGTTTTGAGTTTGTACCTATCCTGAATATCTTGATATAATTAAAAATATAAATCCAGAATCCACAGTTCTTCCTTCCAGAAGAATTCCAATTATTAAATATAGAAGAAATGAAACAAATAGAAAAATCACCATTTGAACGCCACAGTAGTAAATGCCACAAGCAAGATCTGCCAGGAGATAGTAGGAGAGGCAAACTCTAAGCAGAAACAGGACATTTGCATAGTCTCAAAGTATCTCTAGCAAATACTCAGTAATTACAAAGGAAAGCAGGGTAAGCTTACAGTGCAGCATCCTAGAGACACCACCTCAGCAGAGTGCTCAAAGGGAAGCACACTGGAAACACACGACACCAGCTATCCTTATGGTACAGCGCCACGGAGTGGAGACAACTGAGACAACTAGATGCGAGATGGGATCCAGAACGGTTAAAAGGATGCTAATAAAAAGATTAATAAAATATCTACTTTTAGCTTGCTATTGTAGCTAATATTAATAGCACTATAAAAGATGAACTATTAATTTCAACAAATGCTTTAGTTAGGTAAGATGTCAAAACAAGGGAAAGGCAGATGGAGGGCACACAGGAGCACTGCTATGTTTACAACTCTTTTGTAAGTTTAAAATCATGTTACTAGTTCAAAAAATAACTTAAGATATATACACATATATGTACATTTGTGTATAATGTGTACAATATGTAAAAATGAAGGATGTGCAGAAATTGGCATCTTGGGCAGTGTAATGTGTTCTGAATCAGTCACTGTCTTGTTGGCAACACAGCTTTAAGGTTTCTCCTCTTAAACTTTTAAATGTAATTGTCATATTTTTATAGAAAACGTTTGAGGGGTGGCTAGGCCTCACTACTGGCTAGCCTGGCACTCACTGTGTAGACCAAGATGGTCTCAGAATCAGAGATCCACAGACCTGCCTCAGAATCGAGGGTTACAGGCACGTGCCACCATGTCCAGCTTAGAAACCCTTTAAAAACATTTCTATATTAGGTCAAAAGGAAAAGAATCAGGGCTATAGCTCAAGATCAGTACAGTGCTTGCCTAGCATACATATAGCCCTGACTTTGATCCTCAGCACCACAGAAACCAGGCACACACCTGCAGAAGGTGAGGCAGGGGCATCAGGACTTTTAGGTTGTCCTAGGCTACATACAAAGTTTAAGGTCAACCGGCATGACATTGTTCAAAAACAAAACTTGTAGATATAAAACACACATGTGAGCACACACATCCCATAGTTAGGTGGGTATGTAGGATAGTTAGGTAGATAGGATAGACAGGTAAGATAAGTAGGTAGATAGGACAGGTAGGATGGATAGATAGGTAGGTAGGATAGGTAGGTAGGACAGATAGGTAGGTAGGATAGGTAGGTAGGATAGATAGATAGGTAGGTAGGATAGGTAGATAGATAGGTAGGTAGGATAGGTAGATAGATAGGTAGGTAGGATAGGTAGATAGATAGGTAGGTAGGATAGGTAGACAGGTAGGTAGGATAGATAGGTAGACAGGTAGGTAGGATAGATAGGTAGGTAGGATAGATAGGTAGGTAGGATAGGTAGATAGGACAGATAGGTAGATAGGATAGATAGGATAGATAGGTAGGTAGGTAGGTAGGATAGATAGATAGGTAGGTAGATAGATAGATAGATAGATAGATAGATAGATAGATAGATAGGATAGGTATAGGTAGGTAGGATAGATAGGTAGGTAGGATAGATAGATAGATAGGTAGATAGATAGATAGATAGATAGATAGATAGATAGATAGATAGGATAGGTATAGGTAGGTAGGATAGATAGGTAGGCAGGATAGATAGGTAGGTAGGATAGGTAGGTAGGATAGGTAGGTAGGTAGGTAGGATAGATAGGTAGACAGGTAGGTAGGATAGATAGGTTGGTAGGATAGAAAGGTAGGCAGGACAGATAGGTAGATAGGATAGATAGGTAGGATAGGTAGGTAGGATAGGTAGGTAGGTAGGTAGCACATGTCTCTCACTATGGAGCCCTGACTGGTCAGGAACTCTCTGCAGACCAGGTTGACCTTGAACTCAAGAGATCTACCTGCCTCTGTCTTGATTAAAAATGTATACCACCAAATCAAATTTATACACTAATAAAATGTTTTAAAAACAGACTCTTGGATAAAATCATGAAATCTTGAATCACTTGTCCTTTTAGTTTTTGAGACGTGATCTCGTGTGACTCAGAGTGGCCTTGAATTCTTGATGTAGCTGAGGATAATCTTAAGCTTGTAATCTTCCTGCCTCCACCTCCTAGTGCTGAGACAGGTATGTGCCACTATGCCTGGTTTATGCAATACTGGGAATTTAACGCTGGACTTCATGTACGTTAGGCAAACACTCTACGAATTTAACCACGTCCCCGGCCTCCATACAACATTTTCGACTACATTTCTACTCATGACACACTGGCATTGATTTGGTTCCCTGTGAGTAGAAGGGATGGCTATAGGTTTAGCATCACTAATATAAAGGCTTGCTAGTCTAGAAAACAAGTATCACTTTGATATTTTACTAAGAAACTGCTTTTGTTGCAAAAGCAGATACTGAATGCTAGACTCACTTTAGATTTAAAAGGTAAATTATTTACCTGTCTCTGTATAATAACAACATATATGGAAAAACAAGAAAGGCCCCTTTCTTAAACTTGGTTCCAAATGGACTGTTATTAATAATAACATCTTTCTTACGAAACAGGTAATTCTATGTAATTTATTCTATGAAATAAAGACCAGATTTAAAGAAAACAATGAGTTTTCTACTTTAGCTATGGCTGACTCATTCCCTGAGCATGAATCTCCTTTTCCTTCTATCAGCTATAAACTGAGCTCAAATCTGTTTAACAGAAACTATTAAATGGAGAACAGTATTATTAAATAATCATATTTGTTGCTTTTTGCAGTCGCTATTTATACTAATTTTAGCATTTAGGTTTCATGTTTCTATCATAAGGCTCTCTATTGAAGCAGCAATAGCCAAAGATATTTTTCTTAAAAAAAACAATTTCAAAACTGGATCTTTATCCAAATATAACAAAAAAGCAAAGAAGTAAAATATTCACAAACATAGTGATTCTATGTTAATGTAATTCCCAAAATCACCTTCCTGACTACTGTGAAAAGCAGAAGTGGAAGAACACTAACATAACATGCTACACAAGGAGATAAGTGATTGACTTCAGGAGCCCACTACACACTGCAATATATTCAAGGCTGAAAGGATATGAATTCGATCAGAACTGCCTATTTATCTGGCTGCCAGTATTTGATTATTAAACATATTACTACAAAATGTACCAAGTAGAATAATATTACATTTGCGAACTGCAGATAATAAAACAGAGGTCCAAGAGTCTAAGCTATAATTTACACATAAGTATATGCAGTCACAATGCACAAAAATGTGACAGTCTGGATGCTTACAAAACAGCCTGCTTGTCTCAGACTATGCACTGATAACCTGTTACATAAAGTCTATTTCCCTCCTGTTGATAAGAAGCAGCCTAGAGATGCCCATGGATTTCTTAAGGAGCAGGTCTACTTGGCAACATTGACAATTCCAGTATCGTATTATGTTCAGTCATCTGAAAACCAAAAAGAATCCCGTACTGTGTTCTTCCACTCTTCTGTCAGCTTTTCAATTTCTTTTCCTTCAGTTTGAAGTCAGAAGCTGGACTGTGTTGTTTCTTGTCACAACAGGCATTTAAAAGATGGTAACTAACCAAATTCAAGAGTTCTTTGCCAAATTAGTAACAGGTTAACCCTTCAATCCAAATTATTTCATAATCCCTTTTTCTCTAATTTCTCCAGTATGGCCTGGATCTTACAGACAGCCTCTTTCCTGGCCTGACGGACAGAGTCCTGGCCCCCAGTCTCGACAGAATCCAGTTCTAAAAGTTCCTTTGTCAGCATTTCTTCCAGAAGCCAGTAAGCTTTGTCTGTTTTTTTCCCCACAAACTCTTCTACTTCTTGCTCAAGATACTGGACCTTCTCCAGCACATGTATGATTTTTTTAATACTTGGAGGCGTGCCTTCATCTGAAGAGAAACACTCTTCAGGGAGATTATTACTCTGAACAGGATTGCTGGGATGGTCACTGGCGGCATTACCATACAACTGAGGTTCAGCACTATACTGGACTTGAGAATCCAAAAGGTATGAATTATCATTGTTCATGGCTCCCGAAGATTCGTACTGATGGACACTGCAAGGAAAGCTGTGCCGGTTCATGCCTGGACCTGACTGGTCATAGGAGTAGGAGGAATCCTTGGAATGGGAAGACAGAAAGGAGAAACAAAAGCTGTTTCAATGGGAGGCCATCAGTATTAAATATTAGTACACATCTTCCCCAAACAAGAATGTACTTGAAAAGATTTCCACCAATAAAACTGACTCCCACCTTAATCACTGGAGAAAAACACTGTTAAGATAAAAAGGGGAAACCCTTTCAAGTAAAAGGCACAGAATTCCTAAATATGATGATTGGAATCTCCCTTGATGCAAGCCACTTTTGTGAACACTGCACAATTAATCTTACTACCTCACAATTCATCCAGTGACTTCATAGTTAGTATTCCTCCTCAAATAGTAAAAGCCTCAGAACACAGTCAAAAGCAGTGTTCTGCCTGTGGCTTATGTAAACACTGAGTGCTGTAGTACTTTACACTGCTTCTCATCTTCTCTCCACATATCATGAGAGGTTGTAAAAAAACATCCTTTGATTCTATCTAATATGCAGATAGTATCACAGTACAAAATAAGCAATTTTTTGTCTTTTAAAAAAGATATGGTGCTGGATAGATGGCAAGCAGTGAAGTGTAGCATGAATTCTGTTCTCAAGACTGTCTTCTGTGACTGCAAGGGTGATCCTCAGACTGCACTGAGCTCCTGTCTCCTCCCACCTTATATTCCTCTCTCTGCCCATATCACTCCTGTATCCACCTCCTTAGTGCTGGGATTAAAGGCAGAGGATCCCAAGTGCTGGGATCACCTTTGTGTGAGCTCTGTTTCTCTTTTAGACAGATACAATCTTGGCAGCCCAGGGAGGCATTGAACTAACAGAGATCATCTGCTTCTGTCTCCTGAGTCCTGGGATTAAAGGTGTGTATCACCATTCTCTGGTCTCTAGTGGATAGCTCTACACTCTTATCTTCAGGCAAGCTTTATTTGTTAAAACACAAACAAACTATCACTACAGTTAAGTACTGGCTGTTCTTCCAGAGGACCCAAATTTGATTATCAGTTGCCACACAGTAGCTCATAACTGTAACTTCATTTCCAGGGAATCTGGCCTCCAAGGGCTCCTGACACACTCACAGTGCATAGACATATATGCAGCCAGTACATCTAGACATATAAAAAAATAGAAAAGTATAAAAAAGAACCTTTAAAAAAAATCCCCAAGCAATAATGCTTATGAGAAAAAAACCCAAAACATAAATTAAGCTGAAATAATGCTATAGGGTAGTAATCAGCTTTTTTTTACTTTCCATTTACTTTTAGTTTCCATTTACCATGGGCAAATACAGATGTGTCATCTTGTATTCTCTTAATACCCAGACAGCAAAGGACAGCATTTGGAAGGAACCCTACCTTAGGTTGTTGGGGTGGTGGTGAAGGAGGTGGCTGAGGAGAACTGTTGCCAGGCCAGGGTGAAGCACTTTCCGTCATGTACAGATTCCCAGGTGGGGCTGAGGGTGCAGCTGAAGGCCAGGGATAACGGGCCCCCATCCCATAAGCACCAGAAGCCCATGCGTCATCTTGTGGTCGTACAGTTGCTCCTGACTGTGGCACAGTGCGGTTACCATCCCCATAGGGATAATGGGGCAAGGTCATTGCAGGGTTCTAGAGTGGGAAAAACAAATATGCTGGTATGCTGGTTGGTCGCTGCTTAGAAAACCAAAGCAAAACTTAAAGTAATAAAAATAGCATCGACAGATCTTGAGCTGATAGCAACTCATAAATCAGTTACCAAACATTCTTCACACCTGAGAAACCCTAACTCTAAAGCCACAAAGAAAAGAGCTGGTAAAGACTCAAGAGTAGGATTTAAAATTCACTGGATGAAGCATGTATTTTCCAAAAACACTACAGATAAACAAATCCATACGGTAATACGTTATAAACACAAAGACAGCTGACTTCTCAAAACAACAGAAATAAACATAGTATATTATTTTTATTTATTTAATTTTCAAAAGTTTTTAAGACAGGGTTTATCTATGTAGTCCTGGTTGTCCTAGAACTAGCTCTGTAGACCAGGCTGGTCTTGAACTCACAAAGATTCACCTGCTTCTGTTTCCTGAGTGCTGGGATTAAAGGTGTGCACTACCACCATTCAGCCCAACATGGCATATTAGCATATAATATAAACCTAAAAGCAACTGGAAAAGATTAAGTTAGGGAAAGTTTAGAACAATAACTAAAGATTTATTTTATTACAAAAGTTTTATAGGGACTGCATAAATGTATCAGTGGTTAAGAGCATATACTGCTCTTCTAGAGGACTCTGAGTTCAAGTCCTAGATACCATGTCAGATGGCTCCCAAACCTGTTCAGTTCCAGGGTTCTCACACCTCTGGCCTTTGTGAGTACCTGCATTCACATGTAAATATACAAACACACACGTTATTAAAAATAATGAAAATGGGGTGGGACAAAAGAGGAGCCAGGTATGGTGGCATATGTCTTTAGTCCCGGCACTCAGGAAGTGGACGCAGACAGACCGCTATGAGTTTGAGGCCAGCTTGGTCTATATAGGGAGTTCCAGACATCCAGGGCTACATACTGAGACCTGGTCTCAAAGGAAAGGAAGAAAAGAAGGAAGGAAGGAAGGTAAAAAGAGAGAATACCCCACAAGCAGTTCTCTGACTTCCACACATGGCTGTGGTACGTGTCTCATCCCCCAACTCCCACCATGCACACACATAATAAATGTAACTTAGAATTTAAAAGAATAATGACATTTTTAAGGCATCTTTGGTCAAAAATAGAAAATTTTCTGAACATCTATGGTGTTTTCTTTTTTCTTTTCTTTTTTTCGGTGTTTTCTTTTTTTTGTTTTGTTTTTGAGACAAGGCCACATGGCCTTGGATGGTCTCGAACTCTGCCTCCGGAGAAGTGGAGTTAAAGGTATACACACCATGCCTGGCTCTAGCTGTTTTCTTAAACTGGTACTTATGTAGATAAATAATTTTCCACTGTTTACAATTCAGAAGCAGGTATTTTTTCCTGTCAGAAAACTGTTTACCTGTGAAGCAGGATATCCTGGAACCTGACCCCTGAGTGGAGGTGCTTCTGTCTGACAGTCCTGCTGGGAATATATCCAACGAGAGACTGGGGTTGGGCTGTTACCAGGGGATCGGTAAGTGCTTGGAACTTCTGTAGAGTAACTGCTTTGAGTATAGCCAGGTACATAATAAGCCCCAGAGTATGAGGCAGTATTTGGTCCAGGACCAGGAGGGTATGGTGAACCATATGCTCCATTCGTATAAGAATTCAAACTCTGAAAAACAGGAGAACCAGAGAGGAAGAAAGATGAATGAGTTAAAGGGCTGAAATGCACTTAAATGTCCAACCTTGAAAACTTTAGGAAGTAAAGCTATCAGCAACTGAGGAAAATCTAAGCTACCACAGCAGTCTATGAAGCACTCCTCCTCTGTTGTAACCACAAGCCATGTACTGAACTCAGGCTGTGACTCTCAGTTAGGCTGCATCAGTGGAAGAATATATTGAGGACATATGGAGTGGCAAAGCAGTGGCCTTCTCAAACATTTCCTTAACTCTAATTCACAGTTACATCTGCCAGCAGAGAAACTGTATCCACAGAAGGCAACTCAAAGAAGACTGGGGGACTAGCTAGAGGAAAAGGAAATATCACTATATAATAGAAAGGATAGAGAGAGACTCTCTAATTACTTAGTTTTAGTTTCTCTAACAGGAAAATGAAGAGCCTAGACTACCTTGCAGGATTACGGAGAAAACTAAGTGAGATAACAAAAACAAAGGACTCAGCAGGCACACAATATGCTCAATAACAGTGAGTACATTGCTGGAAGTGTTATGATGAGTTTAAGAAACCAACCCAGGTCTGATTCTACAGTCCATATTGAACAATGAAACCACCCTGCTTCCCAGATAACACCAACAACAGAAATCAGAAACTCCTCAGTACACTGTTTACTAGTATGATTGTGGACTAACCCCTTGCCCAGGCCAGACAAGTGTGCTACCCTAAGGTACATGGTCAGTCCCTTTCCTGTATTTTTAAATCACCTAGCAAGACAATTACATTGCTGATATATAGAATCCTGCTTAATACTCCAAATAAAATGAAAATCTAAGCCGAAAGCTTAAACCATTACTTTAATGTGTGTGTGCGTGTGTATGTATCCCATATAATAACTAAACAGATAAAAAAATTCTTTTTTTTTTACAAAATTCTTAAAAAATTATTTATATTTATTTCATGCACATTGATGTTTTGCCTGTATGTATGTCAGTACTGAGGGTGTTGGATCCCCTGGAACTAAGTTACTGACAGCTGTGAGCTGCCATATTATGCTGGAACTGAATCAGGTACAAGAGCACCCAGTCCTCTGAGCCATTTCTCCAGCACCAAGGATTATTATTTGAAGGAATTTTATTCAATTTATTGTTAGAAACAAGTAGATTTAATTTTAGAACTGTTTCCTTGTAAGAATTTTTTTTAAAAAAAAACTTGCGCACGCCTTTAATCCCAGCACTCGGGAGGCAGAGGCAGGTGGATCTCTGTGAGTTCGAGACCAGCCTGGTCTACAGAGCTAGTTCCAGGACAGGAACTACCACAGAGAAACCCTGTCTCGAAAAAAAAAAAAAAAAACCTATTCACTCCTTTTTTGAGACAGGTCTCACGTAGTTTGACTGGCCTGGAACTTGCTATATAGACAGGGCTGGCTTTGAACTCGGAGATCCTTCTGCATCTGCCTCCTGGCTACTGGGATTAATGGTGTGTGCCATCCCTCAGCCAGGTTGCAGCAGCTGCTCAGGGTCTGTGTCCTAGTCTTGTTCTCCTGTCTCAGTGGAGGCAGGCCTCCGTGGCAGACACACTCCACCAGTACAGAACCTCAGGACAAACTCGGTCCTAATAAACAGTATAAATCCTACTCAGTGAAACTAAAGAACCATGGAGTTCACCACAGAGCTGCTTATAATCAAGGTCTTTCAGAAGCCATCTGCACAATTTCCCACTTTTCCAGGAAACACTCCTCTGCATGCAGAAAATCATGTTGGTTTTTTTTAGAATTTATTACACTGATGAATAAATCTTCCAAACTTGATATATGTCATTATTTAACACTGAAAATGCACATGGGCCTTTATTAGCTAGGATGTAGGGAATATATTACTAGAATTTAAAGAAGAAGAAAAAAAGCTGTGTGCCACCATGCCTGGTCTTATTTTCCTTTTTTTTGAAATAGGGTTTCTTTGTGTGTAGCTCCGGCTATCCTGGAATATGCTCTGTGGACCAGGCTGACCTCAAACTCACAGAGATCCATCTGCCCCTGTCTCCCCACTGCTGGGATTAAAGGCATGTGCCACCACTGCCCGGCCTTATATGACAGTGCAGAGGTGGGGGTGTGGGGGGGGAGGTGGGGGGGGGTGGATACTATGTGTACATATACTATGGCACACACACTGAGCCCAGAGGACACCTGGTGAGAGTTGTCTCCTCTACCATGTGGGCTCCAGGAACTGAACCTGGGTAACAAGGTTACCCACTGAGTTATCTTGCTGGCACTCCTTTGTAAAGTTTTAATCCCGCTGTGTGTATTAGTCACCTTTTTATTGCCGTGATAAAACACTATTACCAAGACACTGAAGAGGAGAGCTTGTGTGGGTTTTTGGTTCCAGAGGGTGACTCCACTGTGTGAGTCCACAGTCCACACTGTGGTGGAGCAGAGGCACAGAAGCTGGAGCGGTAAGCTGAGAGCTATAATCTTAAACTATAACACAAAACAGAAAGAGTGAGCTCAGAGTGGCTCAAACCTTTAAACCCTCAAAGTCCTCCCCAGTGGCATACTTCCTTAAGCAAGGCATACCTCTTAATAAATCTCCCAAACAGTACCACCAACTGGGGACCAAGTGTTCAAGTGTCAGAGCCTATGGGGAAGAGTCTCATTTAAACCACTACAATATGGCAGTTTTTTGTTTCTATTTTTGTTGTTTTTAAATGAACATACTTAGGTTTATTTACGAGCAATAAAATATGCTATTTGGTATTTGCTTCAAAATACTGTAAGAAAATACTCCAGAGATAAAGGCGATAAGGTCAAGTGTTGAGACTTCTGGACGCTGAGAGAACATTTATTTCTACTTTTGTTTGAAATTTTCCTTACTATGAAAGAGTAGGAAGAAGAAGCTGGGACTGGTGGTCATAGGCCCATACATAATTCCTGCACTCAAGAGTCAGAAAAGAAGGAAGTTCCTGTCACTGAGTCTGTAAGCTGCACACGACGGGCAGGCACAGAGTGTGCCACAGGGCAGCAGAGATGGCGCAATGGGTAAAGTGCCTGTTTTGCAAGCCTGATGACGTGAGTTTAATCCCTAGATCCCAGTGAAAAGAGCTCCTGAGTCTTCTGACTTCCACAAGTGCACAATGGCACACTCCACCCACACAGAACACACACAAAATACTAAAAACTGGAATAAAACATTTAAATGTTGTAGAATATTATTTTAAGGTGTGTTACATATGTTTATGCTCTGGAACATTTGTTTAGCTATGTAAAGATATGTTGCTTTTATTTTTGCTGCATTTGTTTAACTCTGTGGAGCTGTGATTCCTTGCCTATCTGAAACATCTAATAATCTAAATAAAGAGTTGAATGGCCAATAGTGAGTCGAGAGAAAGGATAGGTGGGGCTGGCAGGCAGAGAGAAGGGAAAGGGAGAAGGAGGAGAGGAGGATGTCAGGGTCAGTCACACAGCTCATAAATGTGTCGTGTGACTTGATCTCAATGTCAGAAATTGGGGAATGTCAAGTTTGGGTGCTATCCTGGGCAAAAGGTTATTTCATAAGGCAGATGCAGACACTTCAGCACAGATGTTGTGTAACTGAACTTCTTCTGAGTTTCTGAAATCAATGGTGTTTGTTCCTCTGGAAGGAGGCCTTTGGATACATGATGCTAAGCCGCCAGAGCTTTGCCATACCAGCTACTTTGCAGAGATCTTACACCACTTACCACACGTGGTTCCAATTACTAAGTGAGACCCTCTACCTCCAGGATGCTTGGCTGCAGAGATGCTAAAGAGTCACCTGTATATTCAGCTATCACCAAGGTATGGTAAAATCAGAGTGGTTCACACCAGACAAAATCCTAACAGAGACAAGGGCGGGTGGACACAAACTCCCATCCTTTACCAGGAAGCTATCTGCAGTTGGTACCTGCTGGAAAAGGGAAGAATCAGTATTGTTCAATGGAGTGACACCGGCTCATCAACCACACTCCAGGGCAGGTCCCATGTCCAGGAGTACTGGCCAACACAGTCCTGGTTTTTGGTGTGTGTACTTTCATTTTGGGTTTTTGTTTTGTTTTTGTCTTATTGGTATGTTTTTATTTTCCTTCTGGTTTTCTGCTTGCTTATTTTTTGTTTTTGAGAGAAAGAAAGGTGCATAGGTAGGGAGATCTGAGAAGATTTGGGCAACAGAAAGGAATATGATCAAAATATATTCGATGAAAAAAATTTAGTAAAATTAAAAAAAGGAAAATGTCATAATTAAAACCATTATTATATATACTTAATACACGCTAATTTTTAAATTGAAGTTTTCCAGACTACTTACCTAGTGTTCATGAAGCCCTGAGTTTGATCCCTAACACTGAATAAAACTGGGTGTGGTAGCAGGGCCTATCCTAGCTCTTAGGAGATGGAGCCACTCGGATCAATAAGTTTAAGGTCATCCTCAACTACATACCATTTCAGGCCATCCTGTGACACATAAAACTGTCTTAAAAGAAGAAAAGACAGAAAAATCTCAATTTTCAACCATACCTGGCCTTGTAACTCTGGTCTTACTGGATATGCACTTGGATACGGGGCCCTTGGTCGCACAGAATTCCAGTAGTTAGAATTATAGCCAGGATATGGTGACTGCTCCTAAGGAAAAAGGAAAAACAAGTTAATTTTAAAAGCATTCTTTCTGTTATTGATGCCTTCTCCAGATGGCCTCAAACTTGCAATCCTCCTGCCTCTGCCTTCCCAGCTAGAATCACAGGTGTGCTTACCATGTCCAATTCACTTTTTTTGTTGTTTGGTTTTGTTTTTCGAGACAGTTTCTCTGTGTAACAGCGCTGGCTGTCCTGGAACTCACTCTGTAGACCAGGTTGGCCTTGAACTTACAGAGATCCTCCTGCCTCTGCCTCCTGAATGCAGGGATTAGAAGCATGCACCACCACCACCTGGCCCAATTCACTCTTAATAATGGTTAGATAGCAAAAAGAGATACCTCTAACAAGAGGCAAGATAATAGGAACCAAAAAGAAAAACAGACAAAAAAAAAGAGATATAAAGCCACTACAATCATTATTAAACTTAAAAAGATAAAGTACAAAGTAAATCACATGCCCCAGAACAGAACAGCCATTGAGCAGCTGTAAAAGACTGGTCTTAAGCATTATATACCACACACTGAAATGATAATAAAGGAATCTGTGTCAAGATGACTAGGAAAACTATATACAGTAGTTTGCCTTTACTACCTCTTGCCAGTACATGTTGAGTATACCCAATCTGAAAATCTGAAACCCAAACTGCTCGAATTTTGGATATTTTGACCTCATGTCCTGATGCAGTCAAAATGCATGTAATGGGTAGGGGAACTGGCTGAGTGGCAGAGCACTTACCGAGCTCATTCAAGGCACAGCAAAACAAACAACAAAATGCAGGGGCATTAAAATGCTGTGTAGTTACCTTCAAAGCCATGTTTAAAAGTTGTACATAAATGAATTTCATGTTTAGATTTAGGTCTTGCCTTCAAAATAACTCATTATGTTTATACAGATTATCTTTCAAAAATCTGAAACCTGAAATACAAACATTTCAGATATGAGATACTTAGCCTGTTTAACCAGTACAACATAAAGCTATGTGTCACTATTTACTTACTTAACAACATTGGAACACGAAACTATTACTTCTCAAGTTTACTACAAGTACATAGATCCGGGTTTTTTGTTTTTTGTTTTTTTTGTTTTTTTTTTTTTTGTATTCTAGTACTTTTTCCTATGGCCAAGATTTCTGCTTATGACCTATAACTTCAGTGCCATCAACTCATGTAGAACTATCACCATTGGAAGGAGTACATCTATCTGTGATGTCATCATCTTTTCAGGCTCTGTCTTCAAATAAGTTACAATAAGCCACTAAACTTTTCTAAGAACCCTCCAGACCAATGCTCAAACCTTCCAACACACTGACTGTCTACTTTAGCCCAGGACGCGCTCATCACTCACCAAGTAAGTCTCTTTGCTTTGAACTTACAGCTAGTGTACTCTGCTTATAACAAACCATTTGTATTTCCTTTAAAGAGGAGGGTTTTTAATCTGTTAGTTTTTGTGGTTTGTTGGTTATGCTGGATTAAACCTGGAGTTATTGTAGGTCTACACTCTCTTCTATGAATTTAAATCATGAGTAAAGACACAAGAAGACAGGATTGAAACTGACTGCCCTAGAGGTGGTGATGCCAAGCCTGAACTCCTGAGCTTCACTTAGGGTCTGTCCTTCTAGCTGATTCTTCTTTTTTTTTTTTAATATTTATTTATTTATTATGTATACAATATTCTGTCTGTGTGTATGTCTGCAAACCAGAAGAGGGCACCAGACCTCATTACAGATGGTTGTGAGCCACCATGTGGTTGCTGGGAATTGAACTCAGGACCTTTGGAAGAGCAGGCAATGCTCTTAACCTCTGAGCCATCTCTCCAGCCCCCCATTTGTTAGTTTTAATCTGAGACAGGGTTCTATGGAGTTGTCAGGCTAGTCTGAAAATTTCTATCCTTTCATCTTAAGCTACCTGGAAAGACGGAATTGCAGGCCCGTGCCAAGCAATCTGCTTGTTTTCATGTTATAGGAAACTGTAGGCACTCAGCACTGCTAACAATTAAAGACTCTTCAGTAGGCTCACTTTCTCACTCTCCAGGATGACTTCCTCTCTCTCTAAGTACATTGGGGTTGCTCACATGAGCATGGATTAGCAGTGGCTACACCATTGAAGACCAACCCCAACGCTACCCCCAGCAACTGTTGACTGTCAATAGTGGCTTTGAAAGGGGTGGTGCGTCATCAGGGCTCTTACTAGCACCTGTTTGTGGCCTGTAAATCCTCAGGAGTCTCTCCCCATCTAGGATGGAGTACTGTGAAGCCCCATCTTATGCAGGTCTTAATTCAATGGTCACGTCACACCCAGATCAGACTTCCTAACAGTCCTCTCTGCCTCTGCACTCACCGTCTTTCCATGCCCACTTCCACAATGTACTCGGAGCCATGGAAGGGGTAAAATGCACAACCCATTGAGGGTGAGCACTCCACAGTCACGTTTTCTCAGCACATCAATCAGTTATAAATCTCAGCACTCGGGCCGGGCGATGGTGGCGCACGCCTTGAATCCCAGCAGAGGCAGGCGGATCTCTGTGAGTTCGAGACCAGCCTGGTCTACAGAGCTAGTTCCAGGACAGGCTCCAAAGCCAGAGAAACCCTGTCTCGAAAAACCAAAAAAAAAAAAAAAAAAAACCAAAAAAAAAAAAACTCAGCACTCATCACCACCCACTACAACACATACACATAAACCTCACCCTCACCAGTGGTGGCGCACACCTTTAATCCTAGCACTTGGGAGGCAGAGGCAGAGATCTCTGAGATCAAGGCCAGCCTGGTCTACAAGTTCCAGGAGAGAGAAACCCTGTCTTGAAAACCAAAACCAAAATCTCACCACCACCACTACCAACAACAGCAAACCTTTGACCAAATCTGAGAACAGCACAGAGCTATGAGCATTAACATAAATAACCTGAAGATCTTTGGTGGGCACAATCTGTCCATTTAGCAAAACAACAGTATGACCTCCCCAGCCACAGGCTTTTAACAAGCTTACAGTACTAGACACGAATTCTCTCCTGTAGAGTGGGACTCAAATACAAACTGGCCATCAACCCCATAACAGTCATGCCACTATCACAAGAGGGCACACTTTGCCAGGCAAGTTAGTGGTTTAGTTTGGGTCCATATCTGGTTAAGACATGATTTTTTTTTTTTCTCAAGCAGCCTGCACAGCAACTCAAGGCATTATGAAAGTAAGCCAGCAGAGAGAAAGCTTCCGGCTCAGTCTCACTCTGGTTTCTCTGTTCTGCAAACAAAGTACGTGGTGTCTTCAACAACAGGATTTTACCATCTAGTTCTGATGGCAAACAAGAGCAGTGGCAACAGGATTAGAAACATTACAAACAACATGTATGGATATGCATCAAGTGTGTACCTGTGCCCTAAAAGGCCAGAAGGGGGAGTCCGACGACCTGGAACTAGAGTTACAGAAAGTTGAGCTGTCATGTGCAAGCTGAATTGAACCCAGGTACCAGTGCCTTAAACACAGAGCCATCTCGCCAGCCCTAGAAGTTGTTCTCTCAAAAAACTGGTGGAAACCTGACAGTGGTGGTGCAAGTCTTCAATCCCAGCACTCAGGAGGTGGAGGCAGATCTCTGAGTTCAAGGCCAACCTGGTCTACAAATCTAGTTCCTAGACAGCAAGAGATAGAGAAACCCTGTCTCAAAAAAACAAAACCAACCAAACAAACCTGGTGAAAGTGGTAGATTTCCAATTTCCCTTCTGCTGTATTTAAATTCGTTAAATAAAAACCAAAAGAAAACAAACAAACAAACAAAGAAACCATGAGAAGTAAAGTTTAATTGACTCACAAATGCCCATTACACATTTCCAGTCTTATCTCAGAATACTCTAGTACATGCACAGCTTAATACCAACCCAACCTCACAATTCCTTATATGACATCAAACTTTACTTTTTCAAGTCTTTCCCTAACTTTTTATCTAGACCCCAGAAAACAAACTTTTAGTTTGATAATACAGCAAACTCAATAGAAGCCAGCAGGCAGTTTAAAGATCAACTCCCTTGCCTCATCAGCTGATCTTTAGTTTGGGTACTTAAAAGGCTGAGTACTTCACTAGACCATGGGAGTAAAGTCCAACAGCCTACTGACTGAATGAATCAGTACAGAAAGTAGGGATTCTTCTTTACGTTAATGTCTTAATGCTTCGTGTTTTTAATTCACTTTTAGAGAAATAATTAGCCCAGCCTTTTAAAATACACAGTTCGGTGGTTGTTAGGGTGCTCTGAACTGTGAAGCCATTATCACTAAATTCAGAAGACTGTATCACTTCGGCGCCACCTCCTTCCAGTCCCCAGCCCCCGCAGTCCACCAGTTGCTGTGGCATGACACATAAATGGAGTCACACAATATGAAACCCAGCCCTTGTGACTCGCTTTACTCACCATCCATGATCTAGTCAAGGTTCATCCATGTTGAAACAAACTTTCTGGATATTATGTTCTAAAACATATGCCACGTTTGTTAATCCAGCCATCAGCTGATAACTATATAAATTACTTCCAATTTTTAGCCATTATGACTAATGATGTTTATGAAGATATACTAAAAATTTTTTATGTGGACATGTTTTCCATTTCTTTTTTGTCATTGTTGTTATTGTTCTTTGTTTGAGACAGAGTCTCACCATGTACCTCTGACTGTCCTGGAACTATGTAGACCAGGCTAGCCTGCTTTTGCCTCCTGAGTGCTAGGAATAAAGGCTTGAGCCACCAATTCTTTTCCATTTCTTGATTATGCTTAACAAGTGGATCTGCTGGATCATAAGCTAATTCTCTGCCACAAATTTTAGGAACGACCCAGTTATTACCCAAAGCACTGATGGGATTCTGCAATCCCATCGTTAACGTGTGAGAATTTTATAATTAATTTTCAGCAACTAAGGATGCTATGAAGGCCAAAAGATATGTGCCACCATCCAATGATAGCTCCTTACATGGAGAAAACAGAAATACATTTTTGGCATGTATACAGATAATGAAATGTTACAGGTCCAACTAGATGAAGCAAGTTAATTTCTCAGAGCCTTCATTCAAAAATAGGGAGGCATCTGTCCTTCAGTCCTGTGACAGAACATAAAGGTACTTTGCAACATTGAATATTCGTGCTTCCTTCCCAGCCAAAGATTGGGTGATAAGGGACTAAATGATCGGCCACCCCACCCCACCCCGCCCCGTTCAGATCCCTTCCCCGCGGGAGGGGCTGCTGAGTAACGACTGGAGCTGCAGCTTCCCTAGCCACGCAGGATAAATTGTTACAGCCCGATCCCTCTACCCTATGCTCTCGGGAGAGAGATCCTGCAGCCTGCTACCCAAGCTTAGGAAGTCATCGCCGAATAATTTTCTGGTTTCCTTGGTAGTAACAGGCACACTTAACGATGGCCGAAGTGAAAACGAAGGGACAAATGGAACACAAGCATGTATCCCCTCACTTAACATCTCCGATCTCTGTCTCCCCAGAAGAACAAATCAGAAAGCTGAGTCGTAGCAAACCCTAAGTAGAAAACCCCCAATGGTCCTCACCTCCGCCCAAGACTTCCCTACCGGATCCCCGGGAAACACTGCGAAGCTTACCTGGTGTCCGCCTCCCGCTCTACTCGGCTCTGCCCAGGCGCCTCCCGAGGGGTAGTAGGCATCGCCACCTGCGCCTTCTCCGGGCCAGGTGGTCTCGGCCGGGGCGCCCCCGCGCCCTCGCCAGGAAACTGGAGGCTGGGGTGGCTCGGGCCGAAGCGGAGGGTACAAGGGCGGAGGGACGTGCACCGGGACATCGCCTCCGCCGGGCCCATAGTAGCGGCCGTACGAAGGGCCGTCACTGGGGCCGTAGCCCGAGCGCCTCAGGGCCGACATGGGCTCCGCTGCCGCGAAGCGCTTCCCGCCCCCCACGGCCGGCCCATTGCGCAGGCGCCTGCGAGCAACAGCGACTGGCGGGCGGCGAGAGGGGTCGGACGGCGGCAGCCAATCCCGAGCCAGTCCCGCCCCCTGCCCGCCGAGCGCCGGGCGGAGATGGACCAGAGCCCGTACTCCGGGTCTCGGAGGAGGGAAGCGAAGAGAGGCGCCGCGTTTGTCACGCGGGAGGAAACGCCTGTCCTCCGCCCTCCGTCCGCCGGACCTGGACTCCACATCACTGCTCAGGGAGGAAGAAACGCTGCCCGCTATCGCACGCCCGGAACGCCTCTTTCTGTGGACGGACACGCGATACCGGAAGTGGGTGGGGTAACCTGAAAACGCTTCCGGCGACTAGCGGCAATTGAGTTGTTGGTGAGCGGCGGGTTCCCGTCCGCGGCCCGCCGACGGGCGACTGGACGCCCTCGCCCACCGGTGCAGCTTTGCCTGAGTTCAAAATGAACTATATGCCCGGGACCGCCAGCCTCATCGAGGACATCGACAGTGAGTAGCTCTCCCCGGGAGAAGCCTGGCGTGGGACCCTCTCTCGAGTGGGCTCCCCGTGAGTCCCGGGCCCCGGCAGGGTGGTCTGCCTTCCCGGCCTCGGTGCCCATCCCTAACCTGCCTCCTCTGGCCCTGGGCACCAGCTGTGGAACGCCTTCCGAGGGGCGCAGCATCCGACGTGCAAACTGTGAAGTGGCCCAGGCGACTTCCTCCGCGTGCCCTGTCTTTCGCTGCAGTGTTTCCAAGTTCTCTTTGACGGTAGATGGACGAGAGTTGCTCCTAGGAGGGCCCACCAAGACCCGAAAATGTGAAGACAGCAGCAGTTGAATTTAATTGGCGCTCAGCGCAGGCTTTCTGTTGTGGAGCCACTTGCGGTCTGCTCTTTCTATGAGGGTCGTTAGTTCTTTCAGATTAAAGCTGTAGTAGAGACAGGTGTCGGACGTAATAGCTGACTTTTCTAGAAAGGCTAAGTCCCTTCACACATTTTTTTCTGTTGGACAGTTTTGCTTTTACTGAAAATAGGTCAGTACTGTACAAACCAAGAGGATGCAACCTCATCTTTTTTGTTGGTTTGGGTTTTTTTGTTTTGTTTTGTTTTGTTTCGAGACAGGGTTTCTCCTTAGCTTTGGAGCTTGTCCTGGAACTAGCCCTTGTAGACCAAGCTGGCCTCGAACTCACAGAGATCCGCGTGCCTCTGCCTCCTGAGTGCTGGGATTAAAAGTGTGCGCCACCACCTGACCACAATTTCATCTTCACCAAATCCTCTGGAATTGGAGTTATGGACTGTTGTGAGCCACAGTGTGGGTGCTGGGAACCAAACTCATCATCTACAATAGCAACAAATGCCCTTCTGAGCCTCCACTTTAAATTTTCCCCCTGAATTCTCCTCCCACCCTGAATTCTTACCTTTGTATGATTCCTTAAACCGCCCTTTTTTTTTTTTTAAGTTGTGTTTTGCTATTGTGGTGGTGGTTTGTGACAGGATTTCTCTGTGTGACAATTCTGGCTGTCCTGGAACTTCCTTTGTAGACCAGGCTGGCCTCCAACTCAACAGAATCCACCTGCCTATGCCTCCTGAGTGCTGGGATTAAAGGCATGCACCACCACTGTCTGGCTTTTCAAATAGTATTTTTAAGCAGCATTAAAAAAAAAAAAAAAGATGTGTATGTCTGTGCGCTGTGTGCTTGTCTGGTGCTGGGGAAACCAGAAGAGAACATAGCATCCTCTGACACTAGAGTTAGAGGTGGTTGTGAGCCACCTTGTGGGTGCAGGGATTCGAATCTGGGTCCTCTGAAAGAGGAGCCAAGTCTCGTTAAGTGCTGAGCCATCGCTCTAGTCTGTAAGCGGCGTTTTAAAATCATTTTAATCCTGTGACTTTTCAAAAGCAAGACAATTTATACAGCTTCAAACAAGTACAAGCAAAAACATTAATTCCCCAGAGTCAGATACAGGGATTAATACAGAAGATCAGAAAAGCAGAGAGGCCAGCCACTACAGAGTTCTTTTACCTCTCCCAGTGCTCAGACTGCACTGAGCTCTTGTATTCCTCTCTCCCCCAGCCACGTCCCTTCCTATCTCCATCTCCTTCATGTTGGGATTAAAGCTGTGGGCCAACATCACCTGGCTCTTTGAGACTGGATCAGTTTCAGGTGGCCCAAGGTGGTCTTGAACTAACAAGAGATCCATCTTGTCTCTTTCTCCCAAGTCCTGGGACTAAAGGTGTATGCCACACTGCCTGGCCTCTAGTGGCTTAGCTCTGTACTCTGATCTTCATTCAGGCAAGCTTTGTTTGTTAGAACACAAACAAAATATAACTGCACACATACATACACACACGCACTGCATTCCTTCTATCTCAGTGTCTCTAAAATTCTGAAATTATAAGACATGGGCCACCATGCCTGGCTTGAAGTTGTATTGTTTTTAAAAGATTTGTTTATTTATCCTTATGTGTATTTTTTCTGAGTTTTTTAAAGATTTATTTACTTATTGTTTCAGCATATATGTTTGTGCCTACATGAGTGATGAATTTTTATGCAGTGCATGTGTGCAGGATACCAAAAGATGCCCTGGAACTAGAGTTACTAGAGAGCCAAACCTCGTCTTCTGCAAGAGTAGCAGTGTCCTCAACTGATTCTTTCCAAGTTCTCTCTGCAGCATTGTTCATTGTATTCTGTATTGGGTTCTTTTTTATACCCAATTTGTGTTTGTTTTTAAGTACGAGTTTATGTGCATCATGTTCATGCAGTAACTGAGGTTTTAGAAATTGTGAGCTACCTGATATGTGTGCTGGGAACTGAACCTGGGTCCTCTAGAAGATCAGTAAGTGCTCTTAACTACTGAGCCGTCTCACCAGCCCTCAATTGTTTTCTTGGTTTCTCTAACACTAGTTCTTGCTAATCTTCTTATCTCTGGACATTACTGTTCTCTCAAACAGGTGGTTTGAGTTGTTTGGTCCGTTTTCTCTAAATCTGTAGACATTCTAGACATACTTGAGCATCCTAACTCCTATTTTCCATATTACCAGTCTTGAGTGTTTTCTTATTCCTTTTGAAGTTAAAGCTTGCCTCCAATACTTTTCTTCTAACTTTAACTCCTGTTCTTTTTTATCTTTGAACCAAATGTTAATATACTACTTTTCCCCTTTATGCTTAATTTATTTGTTAGATTTCTCTAATCTTTTTATTTCCACTTTCCCTTTCTTATATCCAAAACTTATCCTTCAAGGTCCAACTGGGATACGTGTAGTTTCTTTCTTAAGTCTTATTTAATTAAGATTTGCTTGCCTTTTGTTTTTTTTTTTTGTTTTTTTTTTTTTGTTTTTTTCCCCCGAGACAGGGTTTTTCTGTAGCTTTGGAGCCTGTCCTGGAACTGTTGGCCTCGAACTCACAGAGATCCACCTGCCTCTGCCTCCCGAGTGCTGGGATTAAAGGCGTGCGCCACCACTGCCCGGTGATTTGCTTCTTATAATATTTAATTGTAGCCTAATATGACTGTAAATTCCTTTAGAGAAGAATCATTTCTCTTCATATAGAAAGTACTTTATGCTGAGAAGTAGGTGATGCACACTTCTAATTCTAACACTCAGCAAAGGCAGCCAGTCTCTTAAGTTTGAGGCCAGCCTAGTCTACACAGAGCACATTCCAGGGCAGGCAGGGCTTCACAGAGAAACCCTGTAGGTGTGGGGAGGCATTCACTGCTACATCTGACCTGGTCTACGGACTTTAATTTTGAGGTAGACATAGTGAAACATGCCTTTAATCCCAGCATTTGGGAGGCAGACACAGGTGAACCTCTGTGAATTCAAGACCGGCCCGGTCTACAGAATAAGTTCTAAGATACCCAGAACTACACAGAGAAACCCTATCTCAAAAACAAACAAACAGGGCTGGAGAGATGGCTCAGTGGTTAAGAGCATTGCCTGCTCCTCCAAAGGTACTGAGTTCAATTCCCAGCAACCACATGGTGGCTCACAACCATCTATAATGAGATCTGGTGCTCTCTTCTGGCATACAAACATACATGGAAGGAATGTTGTATACATAATAAATAAATAAATCTTTAAAAAAAAAAAGAACAAAAAAATCCTAAAGTGCTTTTTGCATAGAATTAAAGAAACGAATGGTTAAAATCTTGCATGCTTTTCTAATAGGTGACTTATTTGAATCCTTAAAGTTATCTGTCTCTTCAGAGCACCCCCCCGCCCATTTTCTTAGCCACTTTGGTGTGTCCTTCATCCTGCTAGCATGTTGTCTTGTATATTACTCTGCTATATTATCACATGAGGTAGTTTTCTTGTTTTCCTGCTACAATAAATACCGACTCATAAGGTTGATGACTTTCAGACTTCAGAATAGTTTAGACCGGTGGTTCTCAACCTTCCTAATGCTGCGACCTTTTAATACAATTCCTCATGTTGTGGTGACTCCCAACCATAAAATTATTATTTTTGTTGCTACTTCATAACTGCAATTTTGCTACTATTATGAATTGTAATGTAATTATCTGATATGTGACTCCCATGAAAAGGCCTTTCAACTCCAGAGGTTGAGACCCATAGGTAGAGAACCCCTGGTTTGGATAGATGACTCAGTGATTAAGTGTGCATACGCCTCTGGGGGGGCCAGAGTGATGCCAGCAGCCACAAAAGTGGTTCACTGGGAACTGCCTGTAACTCCAGTGCTAATGAATCTCATGCTGCCTTCTGGTTTGTACATACATGTACACAGACACAAGCACAATACATATATTTTGTTGTAAAGCTTTTAATTGAATTTCTGTTCTAAGCCATTATCAAATCTTAATATGCCTGCATTTCTTTAGTTCTTGTTTGAGCCCTTCCAGACTGCTTAGTGTCCTCTTCTAACTACAGTACTACTCTGAGTCTTCCAGGGCTGATCTCATCTAAACCCCAGGCTGCCTAGTCTTTCCTCCCATGTCTTACAATGAATTCCACCCTAAATACATTAGAAGAGCGTCTGGTACAGTTTAAATGCTATTAACTGAATTTTTATTGTTACTATATGAGCTCACTGAAACTGACAGTTTTCGTTTTAAAGATCTTTTCTCCTTTCCCCAGAAAAACACTTGGTCCTACTTCGTGATGGAAGGACACTGATAGGTTTTTTAAGAAGCATTGATCAGTTTGGTATGTATTCTTACAATCTTACTCTTTAATTCTATTGAATTTTTTTGGTATCACTTTATATTCAGATTTACTTATCTCTAACTTTTCTCATGGGTCAGAAAAATAGAACTGTTTGGGGTGAGTAAATTGTTTTCAAATTATGATTAGGTGTTTCAGAAGCTTGTATATTTATGAGTTTGTATTCTAAAACTGGTTTTCACTAGTGTTTTTATTTTCCCCATTAGAGGGAGCCAAATGACAGAAAAAGTTAGTCTTCAAATCATTTCCTGGGTAATCCCTCCCTGTCCAGAGAAAATAGAGTAGAAGCCAATTCCTGAAACTTGCTGAGAGAAGTAACTCAATAGTTTACATATTAATATACCAGATTTAGGAGAGTAACTCAATAGCTTACATATTAGTGTACCAGATTTAGGAGAGTAACTCAATAGTTTACATATTAGTACACCAGACTTAGGAGCCAGTCTTCATTTTGCAATCTGCATTTTCTGAAGTAAGAGATTTGTTTCTCAGTTCACACATTGGTAGGTCATGATCTGCTAGATCACTGGATTTGAATGTGCGGGAAAATGAAGCTAAAACACCAGAATTCAGAAGATACAAACAGCCAGCCACGCGCCTATAGTCTCATACTTGTTAGGCTGAGGCAAAACAATTACCTTGGAAACAGATCAAGAACCATCTCAAGCCAAAACAATAAGATCCACACATCAATTTCTGTTTTACTTCAAGTAAGACAAATAGTACTAATTGAAAGAAGAAAAATATCCCTACAGGTTGGTGTTCTAAATCTTAAGTTAAATTCATCAGTGTTTCGAAGGGATAAATAATGAATATTGAGATTACCAGGTCCAATTATCTGACAACGGCGAAGAACGAATCTTGCTGTGTCATAATCTATAAAAGAAACATTGGATTGCATGCATCATTATTACTGAACAAAAATTAAACCTCAGTGAAGTCACCACATACGTATATTCACACAACAAAGAAAAATTCTCTTTCCAAAAAAGCAGAACTTTAATCTTGACAATTGTTTAAGCTTAGGTTTTCCAGAGTTCCATTCCTTTCTATTTCTCTAGGGACCATGTTGATACTAGCAGTTAAATAATACAGAAGTAACTTATTTCTACCATCATTCATTCATTAGCCCAACATAATGGGAAATACTCTCTACTTGTTTGAACATATGGTGGCTCCTGTCTATAATCACAGCATGTATAAGAGGTTGGGCAGGAGAATCATCTCAAATTCTGTAACAGCCTGGATTACATTGTGATTTCTAGGCCAGGTGAGACTAGAATGAGACCCTACCTCCCCCACCCCCCCACCTCAAAAATTCTCCTAAATGGTTTGTTGTAATCAATGAAATTTAAAAATAGCTAAATAATTGAATCTGTTTCTTCTCTATGTTCTTGTAGCCAACTTAGTGCTGCATCAGACCGTAGAGCGCATTCATGTGGGCAAAAAGTATGGTGATATTCCTCGAGGGATTTTTGTGGTCAGAGGAGAAAATGTGGTCCTACTCGGAGAAATAGTAAGTGAAAACTGTTGAGCTGCTGTGGGTCTGGGCACTGATGCTAGCTGGTTTCTTCCTGAGTTCAGCAAGCTTCACACAAGAACCTACCAGATAGGGAAGCTGTAGTTGCCAGAGCAACACTACAAAAGGTAACTAACCATCATTCCATTGCCTTTTTGGCATTTTAAAGATTTAATCTCACTAGCAGAATATTGTTGATTTTAGCTGATAGAAAACAATGTTGTTGGTTCTCACTTTGGTAGCACATATACTAAGTTTGGGATAATAGAGATTGGTGTGGCCCCTGTGCATGCATGACACACACATCTGTGAAGTGGTCCCTGGTTTTTCATCTGGAAAGGAAGAAACAGTGTTGCTGGGTGTGGTGGCTGTGTCTATAATCCCAGCAGCTGGGAAGCTCGGGGAGGTGGAACTCCTCTAGTCTGAAACTAAGCTGTGCTCCATAGTGAGTTCCAGGCCAGCCTGGGCGCCAATATAATAAATACCCTCTTTCAAAAGAACAAAACAGCTGGACGGTGGTGCACACCTTCTATCCTAACATTTGGGAGACAGAGGCAGGTGGATCTCTGTGAGTTCAAGTTCAGCCTGGTCTACAGAGCGAGTTCTAGGACAGCCAGGTCTACACAAAGAAAAAGTGTCTCAAAAAAACCAAAAAAGAAAAAATAACAAATACATTGATCATTCATGTAATTTTTAAATCATCTAATAACAAGACGTTATAGACTTTAAATTATATGTTCTATTTATAAAGGTATAATTTAGAACTGGGAGTATATCACAATGGTAAAATCCTTGTCTACCTCTGAAAACAAGATTTACATGTTGGAATATTTCAATTATTTAAATAATTGGTTAGGAGTTGGAGAGATGGAGAGAGTGATTAAGAGTACATACTATTCTCACTGAGGGCCTGAGTTTGGTTCCCATTTCACAACTGCATATAACTCAAGCTCCAGGAGATCCCAGGATACCTCTGTTCATATGCACATATCATCCCCAACAAATACATAATTATAAAAAACAAATAAAATAATTGGTTACAAGTAGTTTTTTGTGGCGAAGCTAATTGACAACATTTGAGGAAAGTATTGTATAGATTTTTAAAGGAAAAAGAAAACAATAGGTATTGGAAAAGTTATTCACTGAGGTTTCAAAGTGAAACTCAAGACCAGGGAGGAGAGTGGAATGTGCCAGGAAGACCAGATAGTGAGTGGAATGTTAAATTGCATCTGAAGTATTATTGCTTGCAATGTTTGTGTATATACACATTAGAAGATGATTATAATTGTATGTGTTTATATATACATGTATGTTTGAAGCATTTAGTTTTGTTTTTTAGTACTTTATTTAAACTTCAAATCCTATCGTGTTTGCTAGCAAAATCAAAGTCCCTGTGAGACTTTGAAATTCAGAATAGGGCAGGGGATGTTGCTCAGAAGTGGGTGCTTTGGTAGCATGTATAACACTACAAAAGAAGAGGAGGAAAGAGAGGGAGGACTATGAGGTGTGCCTGTAGGTCAGAGGAAGTAACCTTGGGTATCAGTGCTCATTTTGCACCTTATTTGAGACAGGTTCTCTTTCCACTGTGTACCCCAGGCTGACTGGCCCTCCAGTGCATCTATTTTCCCAGCTCCCTGTAGGAGCACTGGGATCATAGGAGTGTACTACTGTGTCCAGCTTTATGTGGGTCCTGGTCTTCTCAAGTGCACAGCAAACATTCTGTCCATTGTGTGTTAACCTGACTAACATGGGACTTGCTGTGCACGCTGATGCCTACCTCTGTGTGTGCATTCTAAGTGGTATATGTTGTGCAGCAGTGTTACTGCCTGTCTGTCTGCAGGAGGCTATTTCAGCCTTATCACAGTTAAGAAAAGCAGTCCAAGCTACATACTAGACTCTGTAAGTTTTTGTATTCTGGCCTTCATGAGAATTAGTTCAAACCTACCTATTTTGCAGGACTTGGAAAAGGAGAGTGACACACCCCTCCAGCAAGTGTCTATTGAAGAGATCCTAGAAGAACAGAGGGTAGAACAGCAGACCAGACTGGAGGCAGAGAAGCTGAAGGTTCAGGCCCTTAAAGATCGGGGCCTCTCCATCCCTCGAGCAGATACTCTGGATGAGTACTGAGTCCTGTGCTCTAGAGAGCAAGGGCTCTCACCCAGTCACCGTTCACATTTGACCAGACAGAGACTGTCAACGTGAAAACTGATCTTATTCTTTCACATATGCCAACATGAAGAAATCATGTGATTTTGTTTTTTTTAACAAAATAATTGTATATTTCATTTTGCTTTTCTGTTTCAAACAGTTCATTCTGTAGCCCTGGCTGACCTTGAACTCACTATGTAGACCAGGCTGACATCAGCTTGTGGGATCACAGGTGTGCTCCACCATTGCCCTGCTTTGTGGTTTAGAGAAACAGTGGCTTGTGGAGCTGAGAATCACGTCTCGGTATTGCTTTTCTTATCTCAGAGTTTACATTTCTTTTCAAAAGATATTTCCCTTTTACTGTAAATAAAGAATGAATCTCTTGTGTCATATTATTTCACAAAATAGAGTTACCTCTGGTGAAAAGACAGTTCCCTGCTGCAGAAGGTCCAAGTATGAGGTCCCCTGCCATCACAGTTCCAAGCCATCTGCTCGGGAAGACGTCTTTTCTTCTTTTCTTTTTGGTTTTTGGTTTTTCAAGACAGGGTTTCTCTCTGTAACAGTCTTATCTGTCCTGGAACTAGGTCTTGTAGACTAGGCTGGCCTGGAACTCACAGAGATCTGCCTGCCTCTACCTCCCAAGTGCTGGGATTAAAAGTGTGTGCTACCACCGTCCAGCTGGAAGACGTATTTTCATACTGTCTTGTTGGTTCCCCATTCACATAAATCTGATCAAGTTTCAAGATTAAGAAGGGATTTTTCAAGGAACTAGTTACAACAGAAACCTCTTGTTTAAAAAAACTTAAATCACGCTTTACCCACAACTATTCTAAACTATTTTTCATAAGAAAGAATATTTTCATAATGTGCTCTGTTCTCAGTCTTGTTAATTTAGCTAGGTTTCCAAATCCTTTACACTTAAGTTTGATCATCTTTTGCTGTTTAGTAACTACTGACACCACCGTGCGGACTTTTTGTTGGAAAATAATAATTATGTAGTAAGTGTAACTCATGACACTTGAAAAGCAGTGTCGTTAGTAGACAACAGGCAGAATGAGGAATGAAGCAACAGCAGAAAAACTGGTTAGTTGGCACATTGAAATGCTTCTCAGTAATTTAGTTATCTGAGATACTTCCTTTCTATAATCTTTTGACAATGGGAGTCTTCCATAAGATCTCTGTGGACTATTTTATACTGTAATATGAAATATACTTGGTTTATGGTTTTAGGTATTTAAAAATTCTGCCCCAGATACCTGTAGGCCATTTGGATGTTAATTCTTCATTTTTGGTTGGTTTTACAGTAGATAACTATTTGAAGAAATTGTTGTCCTTGGACTGAGGATATAGCTCAGTAAGAGTGCTTAGAATGTGCAGGGTGGGTGCCAGGTGGTGATGGCATGTGCCTTGGGAGACAGACAAGAGCACCTCTGAGTGTGAGGCAAGCCTGGTTACATAGTCCCAGGACTACATAGACCCTGTCTCAGCCAAATCATGTAGCAGAGTGGAGTTTTCTGTCTGCTCCGTCTTGCAGCCCCAGCATCTGCATGACGCCTGGAACAGTAGGTCTCACTGGGAAGCTGTTGAAGCCAGACTGGCGATGGCAGTGCACACCAGGGCGCAGGAGGATCTCTGAGTTCGAGGCCAAGTCTGGTCGACAGAGCAAGTTCCAGGACAGCCAGGGCTATTAAACCGAAACCCTGTCTTGAAAAACAAAAGACAGATAAATGGGTGAAAATACAGTGGTCACTTTCAAGTTGACTCAGACATTTCAGAGACCGGTAGTGAGCCAAAAGGTGAGGTCAGTCAGGAGGTTAGAGAATTACACAGAAGATGTTCCCCAGGACTGCCTTAGCTGTAGGCCACAGGCCTCAGGTGAATTACACAGATGTTCCCCAGGACTGCCTTAGCTGTAGGCCACAGGCCTCAGGTGAATTACACAGATGTTCCCCAGGACTGCCTTAGCTGTAGGCCACAGGCCTCAGGTGAATTACACAGATGTTCCCCAGGACTGCCTTAGCTGTAGGCCACAGGCCTCAGGTGAATTACACAGATGTTCCCCAGGACTGCCTTAGCTGTAGGCCACAGGCCTAGGGTGTAAAGAATTTGTGTCAAAGTATCTGAGGACACATCTGGAGAAGCAAGGGTCAGCCAGGGAGATAGGGCCCTGTGGCCAGTGCTTGCAGCTGCCTTCCAGGGAGCAGCTGCAGTGTCCACCCTTCACCTTGCATGGCGTCACTCCAGAGACTCATGTCCAGGAGGTCTTGACATTTACCAAGTGGCCTAGAATCCAATGCATATTTTGAGCTAAGTGGGTTTACGCCTGGAACTTCTAATTACCAGGGAAGTGGAGGCAGTGCCAGCCTCCACAACATAGCGAACTCCCTAGGCATCTTAAAGAAGGCCTAGAGAGATGGTGCAGGTTCAGTGGTTAAGAGCTGTGGCTACTTTTTTCCAGTTTGGTTCCTAGCACCCACATAGTTAACAGTTCACAACTGTTAACTCCAATTCCAGTGGACCTGATGCGCTCTTTGGGATTCCATGAGCACCTGGCACACAGATGGTACACAGAAATACATTGAAGGCAAATACAAAGTAAAAATTTAAAGAAATAGCATGCTCCCTGCCCCCTAAGAAAGTCAGGCATGGTAGCACTGGCCTTTAATCCCAGAACTCAAGGGGCAGGCAGGAAGAATGGGCTGGGGTGATGAACCCATTAATCTCAGCATTTGGGGAGGCAGAGGCAGGAGGATTTCTATGTGGTGTTCCTTTCTCCCTCCTGTACTGCTAAAATACCTCCCCTTGGAGTCCCTGTGAATCGTATGGTCATACTCATAGGATCATAACTGTAGAGTCTTAGGGGACATTCAGTGTCAGCTGGTTGAGTATTTAATGAGGTTCCCGTTTCTCCTCCAAAGCCTTGCCCCCTCTCCCTACCTGCTCTGTCCATCTGGTCTCCTTCCATGTAGGCTGTGCTGTAATCAAAAGGGAAAACCAGATTTAGATGCCCAGGATCTGAGGACATTCCCAGACCTTTCTTGACCTTTTCACTCAGAGGACCAGCAAGAGTTAAATAGTCATGCAGCCAGGGAAGGAACAGAGGCAAGCCTTGGCCCTGGGGGAGGTCATTGGACACCCCCTCCCTGAGTCAGTGGCTGCCTCTGACATCAGCAACAGCTGTATGCCTCAGTGTTCCAGTCTGCCCACACTCCCCCCTCCTTCCTCTGAATGCCATAATTCTCCACAGAATAGCAATAGCGGGACCTTGAACATTATCTGCGCGGCTTGTCCCACGTAACCCCCTCCCAACTCCCTAGCACCTTAGTGGAAGGCAGATCCACGTGTGTCTGAGGCTGCACGTGTACCAAGCAATAGGTGCGGAGAAGCTAGGGCAGCCAACACACACTGCCTAAGCACAGGCTGCAGAGGAACAGCAGGCCTGTCTTCCCTGGGACTCCCTGAGGGCCGGAAGCAGCACTTACATACAGGCAGGCTTCATGGGCCAAAGATGTGCCTGTTCCCTTTGCTGCTTCCCTAAGCCGTTCCTCCATGGAGGAGAAAGAATCCACTCTGTCCCCATAAGAACTGAGTGCTGGAGCCAGCAGCAGGGTTGGAGAGGGAAGCAATACCTGTGTCTGGGACGTAATCCCATAGAAGACGATGATGGTGGCGCATTGCCTGTAATTCCAGCACTTGGGAGACAGAGGCAGGAGAATTGGGATTTCAAGGCTCCCCTCAGCTACTAGCAGGTTTGAGGACAGCCCAGGTTAGACACTGTCTTAAAACAACCCCACAGAAGAGACAGGCACACACACATAAATCAAGCACCGGGCTACACCTTTTCCATGGCACTGACTGGGAGGGCGTGATCAGGGACGGGCTACTGGAAAGCCAGGATGGATGAACACTGGCAGAAGAGGAGTTACAGAGGGTGGGTCTCAGGGACCAGGACGGAAATGTAGGCGGGCTGTAGGACTCAGCTATCCTGTATGGTTCCATGTATGTCCTTTTATCCTTGACAGGGGTGGGGGTGGATCATGTCCGGACTCGGCACAGTAGTGAATGGATACAGAAGTCAAATGCCAGCTGCAGGATTGGGGGACCGGCAAGTCTAATGAGACTGTTGGCAACATTCTTGCCATAGGAGTTTGACTTAGAAGCAGCCTCAAGTCACCTTCGAAAGGAAGAGCTCTTGGCAGAGCAATGCTGGGACCTAGAGCTTTGTCCCTGCCGGGCATGCCTGGGAATAACAGAGGCACTTCAAAGGCTCCATGGGTCTGTGTCCAGTACCACAGGATCCCGTCGGCAAAAACCGATAGTAGATAATCCAAGTAAATTGTCGTTCCCACCTTTCCGCACAGGCCAAGTCCTGGAGCAGGGCTGGCCCAGCTGCATGAGGAAAGGGCAAGGCAGCAGCAGCATGTAGCCTGGGCCGCATTACTCTCAGCTAGGGAGCTTACAGAATGGGCTGACCTATCCAGTCTCCTGAAATGAGGACTTAGAATGCAAATAAATGATCCGTTGAACACACAGGGTGTTCGGGAGGACACTGGTAGAAGGAACCAAGGCCAACCCAAGGACTTAGGCTATTGCTTTTGTTTTTGAGCTGATCACTGTCACCCTCCAGGCCTGATTCATGGTCTTTTTTTTTTTTTTTTTTTTTTTTTTTTTGAGATAGGCCTTGGCTCTCCTGAAACTTAAAATGTAGACTAGCCTGGCCTTGAACTGACAAATTTACTTGCCTCTGCCTCAGAATGCTGTGATTAAAGCTATGTGCCACCATACCTGGCTCTGGTCTTGTACTGTTAATTTACTCCTCTTTGGTTCTTTTACCCTGGCTCACTCTCTCCGCCAGCATTCTTATATAGAAGTGACCCACCTTGGTCAGTGGATGCTGAATCTAGAGCTTGAGGATGGGGCTGAAAGTTTGCATTTAAAACTTTTGAGAAGCTGTATGCCCTCTGTCCAACTGCCCCATCCCAGTGGCCTGTTTCCTCCATCCCTGAGCCCGGCCCTCTGCTCCCTTCTACGCACTCTGCCCCCTCCAACCTTGGCCATCACTGCGGTGTGAGGCAATCATTCCATCCTTGACCCTCTGCACAGTGACTGATGGCTTTTTTATCTCCAAGCGATGATGCACAGCCTTCCGCTGGAAGCATTTAAGGCAGAGCGCTTGGTTCAAACCACAGCTGCAGGACTCAAGACCTTGAACGGTTCAGGGAGAGCAAACCCTTGAGTGCAGCCACATTGCCACATCTGCCAGAAAACTATGTTGCTAGCCACATTTAAGCTGTGTGCTGGGAGCTCCTACAGACACATGCGGAACATGAAAGGTGAGTGGGGGGGGGGGGGAACGTGAGCGATTGCCAAGACTATGGAAAGATCCTGGAGGGGGAACAGGCCACCTAGGCTTCAGTTGGTCCCAGTTGTGCCTCTTCCTGGGTGAGCCTGGGGAAATCTTTGTCCCTCTGGATCTGTTTTTTCACTTGAAAAAATGAGGCTGGATAGTAAGATGCCCCATCTCACCCAAACCCTATCATTTCTGGCCTCTGCTCTAGGACCCTAGTTTTTCTGGTTTTTCTAGTATTGATGTTGCCTTCTTTCAGGATTGGACCAGGCTATACCAAGGGTCTCGGGCAAATCTTGGTGGTAGAGAAATGTGGAAGCCAGCCTTGGCTTTTAAACAGTGTCTGGGAAGAGCATAAGAAAAAGACAGGAAAGTTGGGCGGCAGAAGTACAAGGCAAAGGGGCGGGGGAGTGGGGGCTCTTATCACGGTACATTCGAGGCAGATCTTGGGAGTGGGGTAAACCTCAGGAGACAGATGTATCCTATTCCATATCCAGTAGCTCACTGGACAGCCCTTTTCTAGCTTACAATAGGCTCAGGTAAACTTCTGTGCCTAGTAGGGCCAGGTTTGACTAGCCCACCCTTATTTCCCAAGATGAAAAAAGAGATTCCTGGGCCCGAAGTGCTGGAGGAAGTGTAACACTGAACTTGGATTTAAAGAAGTGGCTGTCTCAGGTCCCTGCTGACACCTGTTTCTGAGCCAGTTTGCTCCTCTGTGATGAGTGGACTGGACGGCCCCTCACTAAGGGACTTTCTAGTCCTTGGCAAAAGTTTTACTTTCCTCTCTGCAGGACTGAGGCACCAAGCTGTGCTGGCCATTGGCCAGGAGCTGAACCGGAGAACACTGGGAGAAGCCAGTCCTGGGTGGATCAGTCAGGTTCGGCGTCGGAGCTCACTGCTTGGTAAGTGTTGGGGCTTCTGGGCTTCAGGGAGTGATGGGGCTTTAGGGTACAAATGTTGCTCATGAGACCTGTTCCCCTGCCCATGGCTACCTAACTCCTGTATCTACCTTGACCTTCAGACAGGACCTGACCCCTTTGATCTTGTCTCTTCTGAGGACTGAGCACATTCAGAAGGCAAAGAGATGAGAGCTGAGGATCTTTCTTTCCATGGCTATGCATACAGGTTCTCAGCTGGAAGCGGCACTCTATAGTGAGCAGGAGCTGTCCTACATCCAGCAGGGAGAGGTGGCTATGCAGAAGGCCTTGGGCATCCTCAGCAACCAGGAAGGCTGGAAGAAGGAGACCCAGCAGGTAAGGAAGGGTGGCTGAGAGAAACCTGGAGCTACTGATTGTCCCACTGCCTGTGCTCAGCTGGGATTCCTACCTCATTCACGGTTGATAAGCAGCCAAGTAGCTTTGAGGACTCTCCTAAAAATATATTCTCAAATTGGAGTGAAGGCGCACACCTTTAATCTCAGCACTCAGGAGGCAGAGGAAAGGGGATCGCTGGGAGTTTGAGGCCAGCCAGGGGAATAGTGAGACCCTGTCTCAAAACAAACCAACACACAGTATGTTCTCAGATAACCCTCCTGCCATAAGACCTGGTTGAGAAACACTGTCCCTATTGTTTAACTACCTTCCAAATGCTGTACATTCACCCAATAGAAACCGCCCACTGTGGAGACTCCATGTGCACTGGGGGACAGATTACCCAGTATGAAAACCCTCCCATGCTAAGAGTATGTTCGTACTGTTCAGCCCAGCCTGTGGATGGACTTGCAGGGAGGAATGTGGGCTCACCCTGCCGTAAGGCTGGAGTATATGAAAGCGGTCCAGTATCGTCTGAAGCCCTGCCCAGCCAGTAACAAGACTTGAGTTAAAACCAGTAGCTCTACTATTAGATCTACCTTATCTCCAGCAAAAGATTACACACTATCCATCAACTAAAGTTTAGATGAAACATCTTGTTGCTCAAGTTCTTACAGTAATGGAAATAACAGACTAATAGTTTAGGAGTAAAAAAAAAAATCTGGGATCCAGGTTCAGCACTGCTCTTTGCTAAGGGTCCCTGGGCAAATCACTGAAACTTTCTGGCTCCACAATCTTTTTTATTTTTATTTTTTTAAAAAAAGATTTATTTATTACCTATACAGTGTTCTGCCTGCATGTATACCTGCACACCAGAAGTGGGTACCAGATCTCATTATATAGTTGTATGTCACCATGTGGTTGCTGGGAATTGAACTCAGGACCTCTGGAAGAGCAGCCAGAGCTCCTAACCTCTGAGCCATCTCTCCAGCCCCTGGCTCCACATTCTTATGAAGTGAAATGACATATACTGAATGATCAAAACAAGCAAACAAAAGCCCCATTGCTCCCTCTATATAACAGGCTAGTTGCAGACCGAGCGTTTTACACTCCAGGTCTGTCTTTTGGACTCTGAGCTTTGGAATCTGGGTCATTTCAGTTGCTGCCAACACTCATCAACAAGACAAGGCAGTCTTGAGTAGCTATACAAGTGGGCAGCAGTGCTTCCTGACGGGATCCTCGTCAGGTAGAGATCCAGGTCCCTGATGCTCACCTGAGACTTGCTGCTCCCTTTCCCAGTACTGTCTAAGGCCTAGGCTAGGAGTGACTTTCTCTACCTTTAACCCTGTGGCTCTTATCCCTAACAGGAAAATGGTGATGAAGTGCTAAGTAAAGTAGTCCCGGATGTGGGCAAGGTGTTTCGGTTGGAGGTGGTGGTAGACCAGCCTATGGACAGACTCTATGAAGAACTTGTGGACCGCATGGAGGCTATGGGAGAGTGGAACCCAAACGTCAAGGAGATCAAGGTGAGGAAAAGCGCAGCTGTGGGTGGCAGGGACCCAAAAGAAAGCAGTCTAACAGGCCAAAGGCATCCCAGACTACGGGACCTTAGCCCACTACTGGCTGAGTCCTGACTGATTCCCTTGTATTAGGTCCTGCAAAAGATCGGGAAAAACACAATGATCACCCATGAGCTGGCTGCAGCATCAGCAGGAAACCTGGTGGGGCCCCGTGACTTTGTGAGCGTGCGCTGTGCCAAGCGCAGAGGCTCCACCTGTGTGTTGGCAGGCATGGCCACACATTTTGGGGAGATGCCCGAACAAAGCGGTGTCATCAGGTAAAACTGGCAGCAGCCTCAAGACTGCAGTGTCCAAGAAACCAATCCTTAGCCCCACTCTCTGCTTTAACAAGGAAGTAAGGCCCAGTGTGGCCCTACTTCAGTGGCCAATTGGTTTGTTCTGACCCTTGAAGGAGCTTCTAACAGTCTTAATCATTTCCTAAAGCAAGGAGCAGGCTTCTCTGTGTTCTAACCACCAGGGGGCATAACAGGAGGCCTCCAGAACCAGTGGTTCTGATGAGCGGGTAGCCAGGCCAGTTGTTAAACAGTACTTTTGGTGAAGACCTTCCTGATGAAATTTAGACTACAAGGGACTCTAACAATGTGCTGGTGTCACTCAGTGGAGCGCTCACTTGTCTTCCTACCTTGGCTGCTCTTCATTTCCCAGAGCCGAGCACGGTCCCACCTGCATGGTGCTTCACCCAGTGGCTGGAAGTCCCTCAAAGACTAAATTCACTTGGCTCCTCAGTATTGACCTCAAGGTAAGCGGCATGGGAGATGGCCTGGGAGTAGGGAGTAGTGACAGAAATATGGTCTTGTCCTCCAACTGAGAGGAGAGCGAATCCTATTGCATTTTTTTCTTGACGTGCTTATTGTTGTCTGTGTGTGCATGATGTGTACGTGTGAATGCAGGCGCTAAATGTCACAGCAACCTGGAGGTCAGAGGACACTGGTGACTTGGGGTCCTCTGCCTCCTTTATCATTCCAGCAATTTAACTCAGACGTCAGGTCTGGGAGACAAGCGCGTTGACCCACCCAGCCACCTTGCCAGCCTTCCTCTTGCATTTTGATAGAATCACAGGCTGCTGGGTAGGTGATGGACTTAAATATGGCCTGCCATTTTACCACTGTAGAAGCCTTGCCAAGGCTTCCTCTCTCCTCATCTAAAAAGCTGGGTGCAGTATCTACAATTTCAGTACTGAGAGGCAGAAGTAGGAAGATCGCATGTTAGAGACTCCAGGACCTAGTCAAATGATTAAAAAAAAATCAGGCCGGGCGGTGGTGGCGCAGGCCTTTAATCCCAGCACTTGGGGCAGAGGTAGGCAGATCTCCATTGAGTTTGAGGCCAGCCTGGTCTTCAAAGTGAGTTCCAGGACAGCCAGTGCTGTTACACGGAGAAATCCTGTCTCTAAACCTCCCCATCCCCAAACCAACAAGCAAGCAAACAACCAACCAACAAAGATACCAATGTTCCTGTCTCTGCTCCAGGGGTGGCTGCCGAAGACCATCATCAACCAGGTCTTATCGCAAACCCAGATGGACTTTGCCAACCATCTGCGCAAGCGCCTGGAGTCCAGCCCTGCCTCTGAAGCCCGGTGTTAACTGTGCCCACTACATCAACCTGTACACCATCAGCAGACTCCCGCAGGAAGCCTTCAAGTCCGTTAAAATCTTCAGCTGGTGTAACGGGAGGAATAGCCATCAGAATCTACGACTAGCTAGTAAAAACTGGCCATCAGGAAAATAGAAACGAGGCTGAGAAAAGACCTCTAGCCTCTCCCACCGATTAGCTGTGAAGTGGAGATTAAGGGATAGACATCTGTTAAACCATTCCAGTAGCTGACGTGACAAGGTGGGGTGCTCAAAGCCACGGCCTCAAGCAGTGTGCACAGAGCAGTTTTATGCAGGGAAACTCCAGTGACCTGCTCCTCCATAAAAGGCCCAGAACAACAAACTACCCACAAATGGACCCTTCCCCAGCATATTCCAAGTTTTGTCTAAGAAGAAACAAACTAGTTATTCTGCTGGCTTCCCTACTTACTCGGTCACAATAAAGCACCATCCATGCAAATCTCAGCCTGCCCTTGTCAAGTCCTGCTCCACAGCATCTGTGCTGGGGGTCACAGCTTCATCAGAGTTTGGAGTTCCTAGTAATTAGAGGGAACAAAACTCCTGGAGATTTATCATTCGATTGTTTAGACTCTAGCCACCCGGGCAGTGGTGATGCATGCCTTTAACCCCAGCAATTGTGAAGGGCAAGGCCAGCTTGGTCTACAGAGCTAGTTCTAGGACAGCTAGGGCTGTTACACAGAGAAATCTATCTCAAAAAAACAAAAAGAAAAAAAAAAAAAAGCCAGTGTGGTGTCAGAAACAGATCTCTGTAATACTGAGGCCAGCCTAGTCTACATAGGATAGTCAGAGCTACACAGTGAGACCCTGTCTCAAAAATACAAAAACGGATTGGAGACATGACAACAGATAGGAGCACTGGCTGCTCTTCTAGGGGGATCCAGGTTCAATTCCTAGCACCCCACAGCTATTAATTGCTATCCCAGGAAATCTGATGCTTTCTTATGTGGACACCTGGAATGCACATGGTGCACAGACATGCAAATATACAGGCTGAACACCCAGAATCATTAAAAACACACACACACACACAAACACACAAACGAAACCCTCTAGTCAGTTGTCATGGCTCAACAGCTGAAATCTCAACACTCCAAATGATGATACAGGTGAACTGCCCTCAGTTCCAGGCAAGCTTGAACCAGCATGAGATCATCATAACAAACAAACCAAAATGCTTTAGAGTTAAGGTGAATAGCCCTAAATGAAGAAGATTATAACAGGATTTTCAATTACCTAGTTAAAAGGAAAATACCAAATAAGAAATACTGACCAATAATGCTAAGATAAAGAGACTATGTCTGTTGTTTATGAGGTTAGTTGGTGATGATAAGTTAGTAAGTTTGGCTCAGAGCTAGCAACTTCCTTGTTTGAAAAGCTTGAAATATTACCATTTTTGAAGGGAAAATGGGTAAAAGGCAATGCAGTGATAGCAAATTTATGTTCCAGGATTTGGAGAAATTATGCTTTAAAGATTTAAGTTGGGGGCTGGCAAAATGACTCAGTGTGTAGAAGAGTTTGCCAAGTCTGACAACTCACGCTGGACTCCTGGAACCACATAAATGGAAGGAGGGAGCTGAAAAACTGACCCCACAAACTTCCTGGTCTCCACTCATTTGCACTCACGTCCACACTGAAAACTTTACACATAACTATGAATATACTGGAATTCCTTTGTGGAATGTGTTAAGGATAAAAAAAAAAAACAAAAAACAAAAAAAACCCTCAACTATTATGACTAAAGCTTTTCACTGTCAGGGTAGGCAGCACTTTTATCTGCAGTGCTATCTTGCCAGCCCATTTTTCTGTCCTTTATAGTCATAGTAGCATTGGTAATTTCCATCTTTTGTAAAGAATTCTAGCTTATTTATGAGTAAAGCAGAAGCTGTAGGAACACTGGTATTTATTAAACTGATATTTATTATATTAATTCTGGATGCTTTCCAGTCTGCTTTGACACAGATGGTTGTTGCTCACCCAGGAGCTTCAGGGCAGCAAGGGCAGCTGTAGGGCTCTTCTGCTGCGGCTGTCACCATCATCAGCCCAGCACCAAGGACGCTGGCTTCAAGAGGAAAAAGGCCTTAACTAACACTCAGCTCTCGTTTGCCCCTTCCCATGCTGTAACTGTGCCTCTGTGCTGTCTGAGAAGCTTTAACCCCGTTGTTTAATTTTACATTTGAATAAAACTAGTTGTCAATGGCAATCAATAGGCACCTCTAGATGGGTAGTTATTTTTGAATCTTTCAAATGAAACTTGTTAACACATTTCAAGTTCACAGCTGTACACACATTTTTTATGGTTTTGCCTTTCAAATTTGTTCTTTAGAAACGGGTTTCACTCACTCTGTAGTCCAGGCTGGCTTGGAACTCATTTCAACCCTCCTGCCTCAGCCTTTGACTGGCGTGATGAACGGTGACTCACTACCACCTGCCCTTTTTCTTCCAGACACTAAGTACTGTCAAGTAAAGCACCACTTTGGTAACCTCCAACATATGAAAGCCATCTAGTTTTAGTAGGGCATATGATTTATACATTTATATGCAAAAACTTTACCTCTAGTTTCTACTAATAACATTATTCTTTTCTTGGGAGTCCTTCAAACTCCAACAATCTCACTTTGTAAGTGGCTTGTCCTTCTCAGACCAGTCCTTGTGTTAGTGATAGGCTGGGACCCTGCTTACAATAGTACCTACTCTGTAGTGAGTTTCTTGTTAAGACAGTAGTAAATGGACAAGCCAAATGTGGTGGTCCACTCCTAATCCCAGCCCCCAAAGGGGGGTAGAGGAAGGCAGATCTCTGTCAGTTTGAGACCAGCCTAGTCTCCCATAGACAGCCAGGTTACATAGTCCCTGCTTCAAAATACAAAAACAAACAACAAAGATATTGAATGGATGAACTGAGGAGTCTGGGTGATTCAGTAGGAGACAAGTGTAATAGTAATGCCATTTGTGTTACTAATCACTTGAACCTTGGAGAATTTCTTAAATAGCAAAATAAAATAATTAGAACAGTAGGAGCGGTCCATACCACCTAGCTCCAGTGGAATCAAATCACTTTACCTAGAACTTAGGTTAAAAAAAAAAAATGAACAAAACAAAAAACTACACAGGGCAGTCTTTAGGTCATTCTAGGGGTTTGCTTTTTAAATACAGATACGTAAGTTAAAAAGGGAGGCCATTAGGGGGGTCCTCCTAAAGGAAGGCTGGCAAGAGAACCCCTGCACACACCAACACCAGGTTCAAACAGAAGAGCTAGGAGGCCATTTACACTCTTGCTCTCTTTGAGATTCCAGTTTCCACAGGACAGCAGAAACGCCTGGTTGCTCGCAGAGGAAGAGAGGGGTTGAAGCCTAAGCCAGAAGTCTGTCCCATTCTTCCAGTGCGCTACCCCATTCTCACAGTCATAAGAGGAACTCAACCTCAAGCGAAGCCAAGTGCCACGCAAGCTTGCAAACAAGTTTTATTGGAGGAAAGATCTAACTGTTAAACCTGCAGGCAAACTCCTTTCACAATTACAGTTCACAGAGGCCCACTAGGCTTCATGGTCCCCCAAGCTCCACACTAGAAAAGATAGCTTTTAGAGGGCTTTGAATGTACTGCCACTCTCAGAACACCTATAAACACACTAGTGCACGGGCATGACTGCTCACTTTTAGAGAATACAGAAGGTAGCAAGTCCTGCTGGCAGGTGTGCGGCACAGCACCAGCTTCACAGGCAGTCTGTGGGAGCTTCTGAATCAGCGGTTGTTGACTTATGTATGGCACTCACAGAGTAAGAGCGGAAGTGGGGAGGGAAGGCTGAGGGAGGGGAATCTGTTGCAGTCCCACCCAGCCAGCCTCTTTTACCTCAGCAAAGTGTGTGGCAGCATCTTTGGGACAACATTTGACACTTCATAAACAAAAGCAAAAACGGATATTATTCCACAGAAAGCTGTCTGAAGCAAGGATTGGTTAGGGCTCCCAGGGTGGACTGCGCCTTCCATCCACTTCTGTTTCCACATGATACAAAACATCAGCCAGCGTGTGTTCCACCACAGCGCCCCAGCCCATGTCGCTCATCTGCAGGAGGAATAGAAAACAAACAGGAAAATGAGTGATTACAAAAGCTGCAGCAAGAAATAAATCATGGAGGATGCATGCAGACATTCTAATGGTACTCACAGGGTGATAGGTGAGATCTTTTGGAGGATATTTGAAGGATGGCCCAAAGTTAATGGAAACCTGGGTAAGTTCAATTCATGCAGACAAGGGGGAAAAAAAATGGAAAAAGAAAAGAGAAGTTTATTTGGCAGGGGATATTTAAAGGAAAACTGCAAGAAGTAGGAACTGTGGTGCATGCCTGTAATTCCAACACTAGAGGCTGAAACAGGAGGATCCTGGGTTAGAGTCTACACTGAACTACACAGCAGGCCCTGTTTCAAAGTAAAAACAATATCACTAAGATTGGAACAAACAAGATATATATATTAACATTGCTAAAAGTGATCAACACCCTTATGGCTATCAAGCACTAGGTAGAAATAGATTTCTCACTCATTTCTGTTTGGAGTCAAGAGATTCCCTAATCTTAATTTGTTTATGGGAGGCAGCAACACTAATACATGGAAATCTCCATGTACCAATTTTTCCTTTTCAAACAAGCAGCAACAATAATCCCTTCATGCAGGACTTTTTTTGAGACAGGGTCTCACTGCACAGCTCTGGTTGTCCTGGAATTCATTGTGTAGACCAGGTTGGCCTTGAACTCAGAGAATTCAGCCTGCCTCTACACCCCAAATGCTGGGATTAAAGGTGTGCACCACCATGCTTGACTATATATATTTTCTATAGTTAATGATGGCAGTAAACACGTTACATAATCAACCACGACACCAATGACCCCCGAATGCATGTGCTTTGTATGTTTAGCGTTAAACAATGACATCTGCAAATACTTGAGCCATCCAGAATGTGTGCATGTCCAGCCTCCCAGAGGCTTTCAGATTTCTTTCTACAAGTCACTCCCTTCTCCAATCAACGCTTCTTTCACCACAACCCTCCACACACCAAACACAGGGTAACATACCGTGCAGCTCTTGTACAGTGAAATGGCCGGAAAGTAAACTCCCTCAAAAATATCTCTGTAAGCCACACCCTGATTGACACCATTTTTATAAAATATTATCTGAAACAAAGATCAAGGTTTTACTTGAGATTTTTTTAAAAAAGAACAAAATATGAAAAAACCCTCAGTTATGGAACAATGAATACTGTTACCAGATCAAATGGCAATAATGTTACTCCTTTTAATAACATACATTTTATATAGCACCTTCAATTTATATGCTAGGCTTTTCAAGTAAAATTAATAATAATGTTTCCTTTGACTTTAAGCTCATTTCTTTTTAAATTTCCATGCTTAAGATACTGAACCGTTCAATAGTTATTCCATGTACATTATACTTGGAGGAGGGACTGAGACAGTCCCATGTAGTCTAGGCTGGCCTCCAGCTCACTCTTGCTTTACACCTCATAAGCACCTTGCTTACAGGCATGTGCCAACACACTCGGCTTTCACTGCACCGTGTTTGTAACAAGTATCAGAAAGACTTTATTTTATGGCAAGAACTTTTTCTTGCTTATTTCAGCTTTAAACTGATATAATTTCTCCTCCCAAAACAGAACTCTCTCATTCCTCTTTTCTTGTTTGGCCTTGGGGATGTGCCTGGGAGGGAAGGCAGGCAGAGTTCTAGAGCACGAGTGAGCTATCAGGCCCTGGTATCTGAGTGACACCAGCCAGTCTCCCCTAGTTCTGGTCTCCCTCTGTACTTGGCATCTCCTAGGAGAATGTCTAGCTCAGGCTTCTTTAATCCCCTCATGGCTCCTTATCAGGTCACTGTCCTTGTAGCCCTTTACCGTCCCAGAAGAACACTGTGATGCAACACAGGGACACAGGGAGCACAAGCGACAGGTAGAGCAAGTTCTCAGCTGCAGGCAGCCATGTTGACTGCCATCCCTCAGTACCTGCGGGCCTCAGCTGCTTCACTCAAGACAATCCTGGAACTCGCTCTTGTAGACCAGGCTGGCATGCCTCTGCCTCCCAAGTGCTGGGATTGAAGGTGTACGCCACCACCTCTGCCTTTTATCCTCAAGGAGTCCAGATCTTCAAAGCACTATTACTCTGACATATTTATGACTGTGACTCACCTCGCTATGGGGAGTCTGTTTCAGGCTCTTTTCTGCTTTGTCCACAAAGTCTTTTTCTTCAAAATACAAATAACTCTTGAACTTTATCAAAGCCTTGAAAACCCAATAAGAAAAAAAGAAAACGTCATATTCAAGAGTCAGCTGCATCATCACAGAGAAAACAAACACAGATTCACACAGACAATGCCATGTCAGTCTTTTTCACTGAGTTTTGTGAATTTTTCAGTTCCTAAGCACTAAGTTTTGTTAAGACAGGGTCTCACTATGTAGCCCTGGCTGTGCTGGAACCAGAACTCACTATGTAGACCAGGCTGGTCTTAAATTCAAAGAGGTCCACCTGCCTCTGCCTCTGCCTCTGCCTCCCAAGTGCTGGATTAAATGCCCGTGAGCCAGCACTTGGTCTTAAGTACTTAAGGATTTTCTGGTTTTTTGAGACAAGGTTTTTAAAGTGCTTTTTAAAAGAGGCTAGTGGGCCACGTTTGTTATGCATTTCCCAAAAAAGACCTTAGTAAGTGAATTATATACACACACTTAAAAAAAACACAAAGTACCTATAAAAGAAACACAAAGTACCTATAAAAGAAAGTGAATCAATTGAAAAATCATGGGAAAACGTTTCATGACAACATTTTTGGGATCACTGGAGTAGTTGTATGGTTGATTTTTCACTAAACACACCAAACAATTCCAGGGGAGATGCAAGAAGTTAAACAGATCATGTTGGAATATTCTGATATTCCTAAGGAAGAAATACATGTTCACCCTCCCTGCTGTATACAAAGATTAAGTCAAAGAAAGTCATCAGTGACCTAATGCAAGGTCAAAGTTAAACATGGAAGGATATTCTCATGACTTGTGGGTACACCAACATTTAAGTCACAGAAGTAAACACAGAATAAAAAATAAAAAAAACAGGCTTCATAAACACTAACACTTTGGTTCATGAAAAGATCATTAGGGCTGGAGAGATGGCTCTGTGGTCAGGAACAGACACTGTTCTTGCAGAACACCTGAGTTTGGTTCCCACCTGTGACTCCAACTCTAGTTAAACCAAACTGACAAACCTGACTGTTGTGGGAGGTACACAAAAGATACCATTAAAACTGAACAGAGGGTTAGGGCTGGAGAGATGGCTTAGTGGTTAAAAGCACTGGATGGTTGCTCTTCAGAGTTCTATTCCCAGCAACTACATGGGATCTGATGCCCTCTTTTGGTGTGAAGATGTACATGCAGACAAAATACCCATATACACATATAAGTAAATCTTTAAATCATAACAATAAAAATAAATAAATCTTAACAAACAAAACCCAATACGGACTAGAGGGGCTGGAGAGACGGCTCAGCAGTTAAGAGCACTGGCTGCTTTTTCAGAGGACCCGGTACCTACACGGTAGCTCCTAATAAAGTGCAAGTCCAGCCTAGGGGATCCACACAGTGCGCATACATACAGGCCAACAAGACAAGAGTCTACAAGAGTGAGTTCCAGGACAGCTACGACTATTACACTCTAGAGAAATCCTGTTTTGAAAAATTAAAACCAAACAAACAAAAGCAAAAACAAAACAAAACAAACAAAAAAAAGATGTGGCTCGGTGATAAGGTGCTGGCCACACATGTAGAAGGCCCTGGGCCAAACTTATTATTTTTAAAGATTTTTTTATGTGTGTGTATGTACAATTATATGTAATTATACACACACACACACACACACACACACACACAATCTGCATGTATACCTTTACACCAGAAAAGGGCATCAGATCCACTTATAGATGGTTGTGAGCCACCATGTAGTTGCTGGGAACTGAACTCAAGTCCTCCAGAAAAGCAGACGGTGCTCTTAACCTGAGCCATCTCTCCCATTCCTGGGGTTAACTTTTAAACACTAAAATACTTATAAATAAATAAATAAATAAATAAATAAATATTCTGTACCTGGGAAAAAAAAGACTTAAAATTTGAATATTATATGTGTGTGTATGTATATGTAAATACAAAGTTGAACAATGACTAATGATACAATTCCCGAAATACCTATTGGGGGAATTGCAATGATGTCCACCAATTTCCCAGTAGTACATAATAGAAAAAAACAAATTGATAACATGTTAATGGTAGAATTTAGGTGGACTACTCAGGGACTAAAGCCTTAATTCTTTCCATTTTATTGCTATGTCTGAAAAGATATGGGAAACACACACGCCATGGAGTACCATCACAAAAGAAACTAAGCAACAGCTACAGGGGCTGACTACCACAGGTCATCAAAGCCAGGAAGCTGAGGAAGGAGGACAATCTCACCTTATCTTTGTAAGTATCCGGCAGTGACTTGGCTGTCTCTGTATCTTCGGGAAGATTGATATAAAACCCTAGGACATCTCCTTGTCCATAGCCAGACGAGTAGTGTTTGCCAATAGACTGGTGGAACTTGGTTCCCTTTTTGCTCCTCCAAGAATAGCTAAATTTATCATACCCTAAGGGAGCTTGAAGGTTACCTGTCCCAATGAAAAGACATGTGGAGATCAGAGGGCTGCAGTTAAGGCTCATTCTGCTTCCCACCGCATATCTTTCTGGTCAACCCTGTAAAGTGCTCACAAACTCTCTACAGAATTATGGGAATAACAAACTGGCTACTCCCTCAGGAATTTAACTTTAAGACCACAATCTGGTAAACGATGAGCCAGATTACCCCTGCTGTAAGGCCCACACAGTGCCCTCTGCTTACCCAAGGGCTGGGACCAGCCCAGCCTGGCAGCAGTATCTGGTGGCATCTCATCCACAGTGATTTCAAAGTACCAGGCACCTTTTCGTACCCCATGAGAAGCCCGTACCATGGAGTAGCCCTTCTCTCCAACCACAGTCAGCCGGTCATCAGAGATCTTTAACTGGGGAGCTACAGTGAAAGAACCAAAGGCAAGTGTTATGTGAGGTACTCAGAGACCTTAGCACACACACCTTTTAAAGATTTACTTATTTGTTTATCATGCGTGTTTCCTGAACAGAGCTCATTCTGCTCCACTTGAGTATGGAAGGGACTTAGTGACACTTCACTTTGTTTTAGACAGGATCTTGCAACACAACTCTGGGAGGGCCTGGTATGCACTATGTGGCCTCAGATTTGTGGCAATACTCCTGACTCAGCTTCCAGAGGACTGGAATTATGTGTATGTGCCACCATACCCAACCGAAGTAACACATTTTGACAATGTTGAAGGCTCATGGTAGGCTGTATGTTGAACATGTCCCTAGCAACCAATCAAAGCTAAAGTGACCAACCAACTTCAGAGACTAGGGCCGGACAAGATCACAGCAAACTCTCTTCCCTCTCAAAACACTTGTTTTAGGTATTATTCTGCAGCACCACTCCAGAAAACAAGGAGCAGAAAATGACTCAGTAATCAAGAGCATCTTCCAAAGGAACTGAGTTTGATTCCCTACACCCATGTCAGGCAGCTCACAACTGCCTGTAACTCCAGTTCTAGGGGATGCAATGCCATCTTCTGGCCTCTGTGAGCACCTGCACACTTATGTGAGAGTGTATACCCAAATTAAAATAAAAATTATAGCCAGGAGGTGTTGGCCCACACCTTTAATCCCAGCACTTGGGAAGCAGAGGCAGGTGAATCTCTGAATTCAAGGCAAGCCTGGTCTACATAATGAGTTCTAGGTCAGCCAAAGCTATACAGAAAAGCCCTGTTTCCAAAAGCAAGAGCAAGAGAACTAGTTTTTGAACTGGTAAGGGGTGACTGACTGCACCAGTGCACATAACAAAATGCAAAAGCTTATAGGGCTCTGTACTTTGTGCATGAAAGAGATAGGAGAATACATTTATCTGTGAAGAAGAAATACCAGCAGCCAGGCATGATGAATCATGTCTGTAGTCTCAGCACTCGGGAAGCTAAGTAGGGAAGTACTTATGCAGTGAGGCTCTGCCTGCCTCCCAAAAGACAACCAAACGGGAAAAGAAATAGAGAAACTAGAAACAAGGGGATGGGTGAGAAAACGAAGGGAATAAGAATAGGGTATAGCCATGAAGACATTAAGTACAAATTCTGTTGTTGTTGTTGTTGTTTTGTTTATCAAGACAGGGTTTCTCTGTAGCTTTGGAACCTGTCCTGGAACTAGCTCTTGTAGACCAAGCTGGCTTCAAACTCAGAGATCCACCTGCCTCTGCCTCCCAAGTGCTGGGATTAAAGGTGTGCCATCACCGCCCCATCCTCCTCTTGTAGACCAGGTTGGCCTCGAACTCACAGAGATCTGCCTGCTTCTACCTCCCAAGTACTGGGATTAAAGGTGTGAGCCACCAACACCCAGCTAAGTACAAAGTCTTACCCAATATCATCGTAATTAGGCCAATGGGTAAAGGTACTTGCTGCACAAACCTGCTGAATCGACTTAAATATAGGGGAACTGACTCCAGAGCTTTCCCTGACTTACACATGTAGCCCATGGCACATACAGCTACACATACACACCCCCATTAGATACAGGAAGACGCAAAACGGTAAGCCACACCAGCAAACCAACCTAGCTGAACATCACACTGAGAAAACTAGGGGAAAAAAAACAACCATCAAAGCTAACAGTGTCCTGAATAGACACTAAAGTCAAACAGCTGCACTCAAATACTGCAATCTATTGATTCTCACAGTGGACGAATCCTTTTTTGACAAGTCTCATTCTATGTGTGTTGTGTGTGTGGTGGAGGGGACCGAACTCAAAGCCTCATGTACATTATGTAAGTGCTACACTACTGAGCTACTGTAGTGAGGAGCAGCAGGCTGCGTTCCTGCCGCCCAGCTCCTGGGCAGGTTTTTTTTTTTGTTTTGTTTTGTTTTTTTTTTTGGTTTGGTTTATGAGACAGGATTTCTCTGTAGCTTTGGAGCCTGTCCTGGCACTACCTCTTGTAGACCAGGCTGGCCTCGAACTTACAGATCCACCTGCCTCTGCCTCTGCCTCCCGAGTGCTGGAATTTATAGCTTGCACAACTGCCCGACTCAAAATACTTTGTTACATTTTTGCATTACAAGAAGTTCCTAGCTATCGATACTGTAATTTCTGAAAATATCCTACATGGGTATTATTAGTGGGCAAGTAAATATACTACAGGTAACTAATCTAGTCAGTGAGGATTTTTTTGCTTAATTTTTAAGTATTCCACTGTTGGAAAAATAAGTCAGAACTAGGAAAACAGGAAGGCAACAAGGAAGCATCCTATGGTGTTTGGCTGGAATTCCAGCTGTTGATATGAATTCACTGTGGCCACAGGTTTATGTGCAGGTCGGTTTACAAATGTCCACCTCTACCCCATGAGGCACTCTGGAGGCGCTGACATCCACTAACGTGGGCATACATGCTGTGACTGGATTAGTCATGGGGCACTATTCTGAAAGAAGTTTAATGCCGGTCTTGTGGGAGGAGATGAGCTCTTGAGAACAGGTAATTATAAAGGAATTTTGGCTGACCTAGTTAAATTTCTATTGTTGTGATAAATACCAAGGGTTTGGCAGTTGCTCTTCTCAGGTTCTGCCACCTGCAGTATGTCCCATGTCTCTTAGGATCAGACAGGCTTCACTTCACACCTATGCCATCCTGGCAGTCACCCCATGGTCCTGGCACCTCCAAACCTGAAGTTGTGGTCACTACTACAATTGAGCTGCACCTTCACCAGTAGCCTCTTTTGGCCTCTCTGTAGGGACTCCAACCTTACCACACGGCACTTCTAGGACCCCTTCAATCCCATCTCAAGGTTTCCACTGTAACTGAATGGAACCTTCATCAATGGCCTCTCCCAGCCTGTCTCCATGTAAGGTGCGGAAGAGGCTTCCACATTACTAGGTTAGGCTGCCAGCTTGTGATGTGGGAGAGTATTCTGTGATGTGTTACTTTCACTGGTTAATAAAGAAACTGCCTCGGCCCCTTGATAGGACAGAAAATTAGGTAGATGGAATAAACAGAACAGAATGCTGGGAGAAAGAAGCAGAGTTGGTCAGACGCGATGGAGCCAGCCACGATGTCAGACATGCTGAATCTTTCCCGGTAAGACACCACCTCGTGGTGCTACACAGATTATTAGAAATGGGTTAAGCAAGATATGAGAGTTAGCCAAGAAGAGGCTAAATATAATGCGCCAGGCAATGTTTATATGAATACAGCTTGTGTGTTGTTATTTCAGGTGTAAAGCTAACCATGCGGGAGCCGGGCAGGACGCAAAACAGGCCTGCCCGCAGCCCACTACAAGCTTGAGATGCAGTCTTGGCCCACTCTGGACCAAAGTTCTGTATGCTGGCCCTGAGGAAACACCACTTCCTAGAAGATTTTACCTCAATGCAGCTGGTGTCTTCTTAGTCACAGTTGATTCTTCTGCCTCAGCTGACTAGAAAGCACAGATTCTTAATACAAATATCAAACATCCAGTTTCTGAGGGACTCTCTGAGCTCATGCAGCTTCCCACGCCAGCCTCCACCGTCTGCACTGTGTTTAGCACGCTACCACAGAACAGCCCATTCAGCTTTGCATCTAGTGGCTTTTCCAGTCCAGGCTCTAAATATCTCCACACTCTTCCCCAGAGCAAACAGTCAGGCCTATCAGAGCAACGCCTCACAGCCCTGCACTGGCTTCCGTCTTAGTTAGATCTCTATTGCTGGGATAACATAAACAAAACAACTTGGGAGAGGACAGTTTATTCCATCCAACACTGCCCTCACTGAGGGAGTCAACGCACAAACGGAACCAGAAACAGAGGAACGGTGTTTTACTGGCATGCTTCCCACAGCTTGTTCAGGTCGGTTTCTTTCTTTCCTTTTTCCCCCAAGACAGGGTTTTCTCTCTGTAGCCCTGGCTATACTCAAATTCAGAGATCCACCTGATCTGCCTCCCAAGTGCCAGGAGTAAAGTTGTGCACCACCACCGCCCGCCAGATTTTCTTTTATGCAGCCAAGAACCTCCTGCCAGGGGTAACGTCACTACGGTGGGCTGAGCCCTCCCATACCAATTATCAATCAAGAAGGTGCCCTAATGATTGCCCACAGGCCAACCTGATGGAGGCATTTTCTCAGTTAGGGTTCCCTCTTCCCAAATAACAAAAAAACTAGCCAGCACAGTTTTCCATACATACCTCGATCATGTAGTGCTAACAAAACCCGTTCATATAAGCAAGCTCTGTAGAGGTCTCCAGGAATAGGTTTTCCTGCCCAGCAGTCAAGATCCAGCTTCTCAGGGTCAGGGGCATGAGGATCAGGCTCAGCTAGAATATACCGATAGCCATCTTTGTTAAACGGGTGTTCCAAGGGGTAGCCATGAGGGGGGAGACGCTGAGCAGAAAACAAAGGGTCACTGAAAAGAAAAAGAAAAACTCATTGAAGAAACTAAGTTCTCTCTAGTTCACCTGTGCTCTAGCCTGTAAGAGGCCTCTAAACCAGGTGGTGTGGCGCACACCTTTAATCGCAGCACTTGGGAGGCAGAGGCAGGTCATCTCTAAATTCAAGGCCAGCCTGGTCAACAGAGCCAGTTCCATGACAGCTGTGGCAAAACAGAGAAACAATGTCTCAAATGAAGACAAAGGTCTCTGATTTCTTGCTTCTGGCGAAAAGCATTCAACTTTACAACAAATGCTTTATTTAACTCAATCAAATCACCAAACACCAGGTAAAGATTTCCTTAAATAACTTGTAGTTTGTAGGGGACTGACACCTAACTCTACACATGTATTGTCGTTTTACAACCTGCTTTATCCAATTCTGGGTTAATTGTCAGGAAGAACTCTACCAACTAAGCTATGTGCATCTCCAGCCCCCGTAGCTCATTTGGTATATAAACTAAGCTATGTGCATCTCCAGCCCCCGTAATTTATTTGGTACATAAATCAAGAGACAGAAACCCGGAGACAGAAGATTTGCCAGTCTAAATCAGAAGTGACCTGGATTTCATCGCCTCAGCTTTGGATAGGAAAAAGAAGAGACATGGAAAGGAGAGGAAGAAAGCTGAGGCACTAACTGTGAGTAAGCTTTATTGTCTAACCTATCTAGCCATCCCAGGATCTCTTAAGTGACTTTATTCCCCAGAACAGAAGACACTATTATTGGGCCTTTTGTTGTTTCAATGCTGGGAATTCAACCTGGGGCCTCCCACATGTCAGACAGGTCCTCTAATACTGACCTGTATTCCCAGTGCAATGCAACACCTATTTTATAGTAATGGGTTCATAAAAGACAAGACCTTGGGGGCTGGAGAGATGGTCCAGAGGATAAGAGCACTGACTGCTCTTCCAGAGGACTAGGGTTTGAGTCCCAGCACCCACATGGCAGCTTACAACTGTCTGTGACTACAGTTCCACAGGATCCAACACCCTCAACACAGACATCTATGACAGCAAAAACACCAATGTCCATAAAATAAATAAATTAAAAAAAAAAGACAAGACATCATTTGAAGTTATTGTCTTACCAGGGGTTCAGAACTCACCACAAATGAACAAACCCCCATATTCTTAGCCTTAAGAACACAGCTTTCCCTTTCAGTGGATTTTGCCTACAGCACATAAACAGGGCGAGGGTAAGTGGGGTGGGGGTGATCCCACCTTCGGGCCTTCTTGGTCGTCCCTGTTGTCCCTCCGTCTTGCTGTTTACGCTTGGCTCCCCTTCCTTTCCCACTGCTTCCTGCTGCGATTCCCCCTTTGAAGAGAAGACAGATCATTTTCACAGAGCCACATTGCAGGCACAAAGGCACTCAAAGTCCATGGCGACTACCATCCCCCAAAGTGCATTTGTGTAACATCACAGAGGGTTTTTTTTCCCTTGCTGTATACTGGATTTTTAGCCTGGTTCTAAAAGTATCAGCTGTATCTCACAGCCAATGTACTGGGCCAGTTCTAACAATAAAGGTCACACGAATCTAGAATACCTAGTATCTATCTGTGTTACATCTTCAACCTTCCTTTCCTTTAAAAAAAAAAAAATTAAATAACCAATCAATTAATTAATGTATGCATGTGGAGGTCAGATGATAACTTTGTAGAGTTGCATCTCAACTTTACATGGGCTCCAGGGACTGAACTAAAGTCACCAGGCTTATGCAGCAAGTACCTTTATTGACCAAGTCATCTCTCCAGCCCTTTCTTAATGGACTGTAAACAACAGCACTTCATGGGGTTGTAACACAAATGCATTTGTATTCAGATTCCAAGCACCCACAGCTAAAAAAGAATGAAAACAATTGCATGGATTGTGTTCACCACTTAATACAAACATTGATGTAAATGTCCTTATCATAGGTCAATGTCCACTTGCTTGCACTGCGTAATATATTTCATAAACATATAAAGGCATTATCTACTTAAAGCGCTTGAATATACAAGACAAAAGTACACCAAACAAAAAACAAAAACAGAAATAATAAAAAGGTGTTTCTCTCCAGTGTTTTAAAATTCATCATAGTTATATGATTCAAGAACGGAGGCTTTAAATTTAGTAAGCAGTTTTTGGTTCCACATCAATACACTTAAGACTGTGCCAATGAATTCAGTATGTTACATGAACCTGGTTTGTAGAATTAAGGGCAAATACAACAATTTATATATTTTATATTAAAACTTACTATATAGTCAAGTCACAAGCAATATTATATTACCTTATGTGTTTTGTTATAATTTTTGTCCTTTTCTCAAGTTTGTTTTTCTCTTTCCAGAAAATGTTCCTCAACTGCAGGAAAACACCTTTATGTAAACAACTGCATAGAGTACTATATGTAAATTTGGGACAAGCTTGAAAATTATCAGCATTTCTGCTGCAATAAAAAGAATAAAGACACGAAGGGCAGGTCATATTCTGCACACACAGTACCAGATTAATGCAGAATGTCCTTTTATGAACCTGGCTGTTATCCACTCAGCTCATAAAAGGTTTTAATGCTAAACAGTTGTGATGACATAACTATCAATTAAAAACCTGCCAAATCTTCTACTACCATTTAGGGGCTGCTTCAACAGAGTAAGCAACACCGAAGAGGACTGCTGGCTGCTATGTCAGGCAGAATATGACAACATCAAGCTTTTATTCCCACCATTAAACTGGAACTATAGCTCCATAGTAAGTGCCGTCACACCACTTTCACAATGCTTTAAAATTATTTAGCTTCTACGAAAGCTCAGCAAAAAGCACTTCAAACCACAAGATACTTAAGTCTGAGGCTGAAAGAAGACAGAGAGGAATTCACCTCCCAAAGTGGCTCCACCTGTAAGAACAGAAGCGGCACTATGTTTTGTCAAACATCAACAGTTACAACGGGAAAGCAAGGTGTAAGATAATAAATACACTTGTATTTCCAACACACCTTAGAATGTTAACTGGACAAGATTTATGTATTTAAAATGCTCCCATTCTAACAGACAAGTTAATGAATGATGCCATGTGTGGGATGGATAGCCACTAAACTGCCTCCTCGCTCAACCCCCCCCCCCCAGCCTGCCAGCAAAGAGAATTTCCTCTATTAATTAGAGGGATTATGGGGGGATGCCATAGTAGGTAATCCAGACAGAAATCCATCATATGAATTATGCTGAAATTCACGGAGAAAAGCAGCTTACCAAGTGACAGCTGAGCTATGGAAAAGGGTTGAGAGCAAATCAATTCCCCACAAGTGTTTATTATGATACAGATGTGGGAATCTAACATCAAAGAAAGTGTAGCTGGGTGGATGGACATCACTAAGGCTCACAGACATCCCACTGACGTGTCTAACTGATGAGCAAACAGCACTGCCAATGACACCAAGCAAGAGCGCTCTCCCACTGTCATCCCAGTGTCTGCTAGCTGCTGGAATCTCAACGTAAAAGCATCTTAGCAATCACTCAGGGCTGGGCCATTCTACAGAACACCAATTCTAGGCAAGGACGTCAGAATTCACAAATCTTTGGACAGGATATTTAAGCACATACCATTTAGGTTCCCACTAGCAGACACAGCGCTGCTTTGTTTTTGGTTGTCATAAGCAGGGCCAATGTTACTGAGATCCTAGAAGAAGAAACATCCTAGTAAAAAAAAGGCCACAGGAACAAATTAATCTGATAATTGCTCAAAAACAAGCAAACAAAAAACAGACAAAAGTAGAGCATAGAAAATGAAAAGATCCCCAGGTGGACACTTCATGAACTCATGAAGGAGCATGAGTGCCGCAGGTCAAGAACTAGGGTCGGATGACTCCAGGATGCAATCAGCCAAGCAAGCAGGTGGAGGAGGGGAGCCGCCCAGCAGGCTCACTCTGCTCTCCAGGAATTCTGGCCCACAAAGCTGTATCTTTCCATTTATGAGACAGAAATCTGAATTTCCAGTGGCCACCGAGATGGCCAGCTCTTCAGATCTTCACAGGCAGCAATCAGCTTCAGCCTCAGTGGCTGGGAGGAGGAGGCTGAGGACAGAATCTGAGTCTATGCCACATTGACAGATCTCATCTCAGAAAAAGTAAGCAAATCAAGCATTTTAAGGCAAATCTGAAAGCCTTTTTAGTTGCCAGTGGGTCCTCTGACATGCAACAACAAAAAAACAAAAACAAAAAGGAAATTTCTTTTTCCAAAAGGTTCTAGCAACACATATTCTTCAAAATTTCCTCCACCACAAAGAATGTTTTTTTAAAAAAATATTTATTTATTTATTATGCATACAATATTCTGTCTGTGTGTATTCTGCAGGCCAGAAGAGGACACCAGACCTCATTACAGATGGTTGTGAGCCACCATGTGGTTGCTGGGAATTGAACTCAGGACCTTTGGGAAGGGCAGGCAATGCTCTTAACCTCTGAGCCATCTCTCCAGCCCCAAAGAATGTTTTTATAGGAGCAAAATTTCAGATAACAGAATACAGGGGGAGGGCCTTGGTCAGACTTTGTTGATTCCCATGGAAGTTTTACCCTTTCTGAGGAGTGGACAGCAGGTGAGGTGGAGGGAAGAGTGGAACATGAGGAAGGGAGGGAGTGGAATGGGGATATAACTATGTAAAATAAGATTGCATTTAAAAATGTTTAATTAAAAAAAAAGAAAAGAAAAAACATAAAAACTAAGCCCTAACACTAAGGAACAACTAGAATCAATGTGGCCCTAGCAAGTGGGAGGCTGAGGCAGTAACAACTGTCATGGGTATAAGCCAACCTGGGCTACAGTGAGATTTTGTTACAGACTAGCAGTGTGTCTGACAGATGCAAACAATCTTGTGTGCATGTGTGTGTACATGTATGTGTGTTGGGTGGGAGGGGCTTGCACATAACCAAGCACACTTCTGTAGAGACCAGAAATAGTCTCTTCAGAAATAGTGTCTTCCTCTATCAGTCGGCCTTTTTGTATGTGGGTGAGAACAAGTGAAAATGTAGAGGTTAAAGGTCAACTCTGCAGGGCCAGGCTGTGGTGATACACACCTTTAATTCCAGCACACGGAAGGCAGAGGCAGGAGGATTGGTGAATTTGAGGCCAGCCCATTGAGTTCTAGAACAGACAGGGATAACCTCTGTCTTTAAAAACAAAAAGAAAAAAGAAAAAAGGGACAACGTTGCAAACTGGCTCTCTCCTTCCACCAGGGCCTCAGAGATCAAACTCAGGTCATCAGGCATGCATAAGCAAGCAATTTTTAACAGCCTAGTCATCTCACTGGCTCTACCTATTTTTTGAGACTGTCTCTCACTGAACCTGGAGCCTGCCATTTAGGCTGACTGGTCAGGAAGCTCCAGGTCTGCCTGTCCCTGCCCCACAGTGCTGGGCTCCTGGCTTCTATGTGGGTGCTAGGGAACTGGGGAGATGAGCTCAGGCTCTCAGGCTTGCACAACAAAAACGTATGCATGGAGTCATCTCCCCAGCCTCTCCTCTGGTGTAGGAGGCTCTTCTGTTTATGTGCTGCTTTCATTGGTTAATCAATAAAGAAACTGCTTGGCCTGATAGGGCAGAACTTAGGTAGGCAAAGACAGAACTAAATTCTGGAAGGAAGAAAGCCATGGAGCTGCCAGGTCAGACATGCTGAATCTTTCCTGGTAATCCACAACCTCGTGGTGACATACAGATTAATAGAAATGGTTTAAATCAAGATGTGAGAGTTAGCCAATAAGAGGCTAGAGCTTATGAGCCAGACAGTGATTTAAATAATACAATTTCTGTGTGATTATTTCGGCTGTAAGCTGGCCGGGTGGCTGGGACAACAAAGGACCCGCTCTCCTCATACAACACTTCTCCTTTGTTTTGTTTGTTGTTATTTTGGGCAAGGCCTCAAACTCATGATTCTCTGTTTGTACCTCTTTACTGCACTGTCATGAGTACATCACGACCCCAGGTCATACAGTGCTGCTAGGCAAACACTATCAACTCAGCCACATCTCCAGCCCATTGTGAACAAACCTGCTTCACTACCCTACTTGGCTTCTGACAGAAAAAGAACACAAGGCCAAAGAGATAGATGGCTTAGTGGTTAAGGGCATTTGCTACTCTCCCAGCGGACCAGGTTCAGTTCTCAATACCCACATGGCAGCTTACAGCTGTCTGTAACTCAAGTTTCAGGGGTGCTGCTCCAACTCCCTCTTCTGGCCTCTGCAGGTACTACACATAGTGCACATACCTCATGAACATAAAGAGAGAATGAGAGAGAGAGAGAGAGACTGACTGACTGACTATGAAGGAAGGATGATTAATATACCTGATCCAAAAGTCCAAATTTGGGATAATCTTCTTCTGGGTCTTTGCTCCCTGGGTCCGGGTGCTCCTTTACCAAGAACACGTCTCTCTCCTTACTCTAAAACAACACAGTATCTTAGTAATAATGAACATTTTCCCCCTCAGAAGTACAGAGGATGTTCAGTCATCAACTCCAAATGTCAGTTCCTAATTGTGCTCTCCAAAACCCTGCGGTTCCTCTTATTATAAAACTGTGCCAGGCGGTGGCAGCTCACACCTCTAATCCCAGCCCTCAGGAGGCAGGGGCAGGAGGATCTCTGTGAATTGAGGCCACCTTGGTCTACAAAGTGAGTTTCAGAACACCCAAGACTACAAAGAGAAATCCTCTCTCAAAAGCAAAAAAACAACCAAACCAAAATTACTATAAGACCATAAAAACTCAAATGGAAGAGGCACTTTTTTGTTGTCTGTTTTTTGTTTGTAAGACAGGTTTCTCTGTGTAACAGCCCTGGCTGACCAGGCTGGCCTTGAACTCACAGATATCCACCTGCCTGCCTCTGCCTCTGGAGTAAAGGCGTGTGCCACCACTGCCCAGATGAAGAGGTACTTTTCAAGTGCCCACACTAGGCTGCTGAAAGTAGTTCTGTTGCGAGTTCTTGCCTAGAATGCATGAAGACCTGGCTGATCCCTAGCACGAACACGAGGTAAAGTGCCAGAGGTGAGGAGGCAGACAACTGTAACTGGCACTCTGGATGGAGGGGAAGCCAGAAGTTCAGTCCCCTTTGTCTACATGCTCAGTTCGAGGCCTGGGCTACAAGAGACCTAGTATAAGAAAAACAAACAGAAAAACAAGAGCCGTGCTTCAGAACCCTCTGCTGTCCACTCACGGAATTAAGGAGAGCTGGCGGCCTACTGCTGACCTCTTCAGAAGTGATCTCATTACTTCTATGTCCAGAACAAGATTTTATATAATCAAAAATGAAAATTTGAAAAAAAAAATTGGTCTTCAAGTTTAGTATAAAATCAAATTGCAAAAGAGGGCTCGGCTCAGCACTTAAAAGCACTTGCTGCTTTTCCAGAGGACCCAGGTTACTTTCCACTGTCGGTATTAGGTGGCTCAAAAATCACCTGTAACTTTAATTCCAGCGGATCCCAATGGCCCTTTACTAGCCTTCATCGGCAATGGATACACATGGTACACACACACATACATATAAAGTACATACAAAACAACAACAAAAACCAATAACAAGCAAGCAAAAAAAAAAAAAAAAAAA
>NW_026067936.1:2806012-2861760 GCF_014885135.2 Alexandromys fortis
CCCAAACCCCCAAACCAGCAACAGCAGTTAAGGGTTTCAGCACATCAAAGCAGTTTTGGGGATTACTATTCACATAAGGCATTATGTTATTAACTGAATTTGTACAGAAAAAAATCAAAATTTAATGACCTGTATCTCATTCAATGATTAATACCAAATAGTTTGCATTTTTCTCAGCTATCACATTATTTCAAACTAAATAGAATTTAACTGTTAGAAATAATACTGGCTTTCTGAAACTGATCCTCTAGCAGATTTTAATGTACTTACCATTGTTTTGACAATGTTATTGGGCCAAGTCATTTTCCCAGGCCGCTGTCTAGTTGTCATACACTCCCAGTATTTATCAATAAATGGTATAATATCCTATTTGTAAGAAGTAAAATACATTAAGAATTATAATTGTTTTCAAAGTTATACACACAGCCCCTTTTAAAGCCGTCATTACAATCAAAACAAAGATTTTAAGTTCATGGCTCAGTCTCAGCACTTGGCTTAGGCAGGAGGTGGCTGTGAATCTCAGGTCAAACAACAAACCACCAACCAAATATATAGATTTGGGGCATTTCAAGTAAGTCTATACAGATTTTTAGTTACTCAGGGCTGACAGTCCACTAAAGGATAAGTTATACTCCCATCTCTTGGTTGTCAACTGAACGGTGACTTCTGTCCTGAGGCCCTTTTCTTCCTGACACTGTGCAAACCGTATCTTTTTTATAATTAAGATAGAGTTCTGTACCTCCTTCCCCCACACCCGGGCCTGTAGCTAGCAGTTAAAAGGACCATCTGCAATGGGCAGGCGGCCCCAGTTATGTGCTAGCAACTGCTATGGCGCTGCAGCTTAACCCCCGACGCCATGAGGAGCGCTGGGGGCTCAAAGGCAGCGCGTGGGTTCTGCACCTTCTAAGTTTGCTTTGTAGAGGTCTATTTTTTCTTATTTACAATTACTGACCACTCAGAATCATAAACTATAGATACCCATAACTCGTCTGTTACTTTATAACCACAGTCATTACACGAATTTGAAAGTCAGAAACTTCGCCTGTCAGACTCCTCTCCATCTACTCTGGCGGTGACCGGCCTGCCAGCTGCTGCTCACAGGACAAAATCGATGTCTGACCTTGATTCTCTGGCATCACCGTTTTAGACCATCTCACAGAACCCTCTACCATACAGTCAATCCCATGAAAATTAAGTATTCACCAAACAGAAAAGGAAATCGGAGACAGTGTAGAGAAAGCTTAGACTACTCTGTCATTCTGAAAACAAGGAGTTCAGAAGCTCATGGGGACATGCCAAAGGTTTGGGCTATCAAGGTGACAAAATTATCCTGGTCAGAAGTTTGACAATCAAATGTCAGAAATCTGGTGAACAATAATAGTTTGTATTATTGCTTCTAGGGTAAATGAAAGAAATGTGAGATTAAGTCAAACACAAGACAGAATAATAAAGACAAGGTAAACACAAGCTGTGAACCACTGTCCTGTATTACAATGTGTTTTACAGTGCACTTTTCACTAGCGAGACCCACTCTACAACAATGATAAAATCATAGCACAGCAGTGTATCTTGGTGGCTCTCATCCTTCTCATCTTTGCCTGCTGCCCATAATGGCCCTCACCTAGCCAGTTAGCAATTTTTCCCTGCAGGCCAGAAACCAGGCAGCCAGTTCTGTGCTCCTGCTAGGGAAAGAGGCAGGGAGGCAGAAGCAGTGAGACTGAGTTTGAAGAAGCCAAGTTCCAGGCCAGCCAAGGCTATATAGAGACTGGTTTACAGCAGACTTGATTATGGGATAGATGACTTACTTGCTTTCAAAAAGCCAACCAAGTTTACTTAAGAATTTGTAATACTAACAGCTAAGCCAAATGACACCAACTAGGAAACTGGTAAATTACTATTTCCATATATGGAATAAACGAGGTAGCTACTAGATGATTACTCATAAAAACCGAGGAGACTATTATACTTGTTAAAGAAGAAATCTAGAAGTTTCACTTGATTCTGTAGCATACTGCAATTACATTAATTCTAACTCTACCTTATCTTTGGAGAACATGGTTTTTGGATGTTCATCCTGGGTTCGAGACTGCCATGTTAGGTTCGCCAAAGCACTAAGGCACATTTCTTTTAAATCTATCAAAAAAAAAGGGGGGGGGGATGTATCTGTAAAACTCGATTTCTATCAATAAGAGCATATTCAACACAGTAGGTGTGATGGTTAGTTTCAACTTGACACAACTTGACTCTTGAGGGATGAGCTACATCAGGCTGCCTGTGGGTTATCTTGAATCTGGAGACTTCAGAAGGCTTGCCCACTATGGGCAGTACTATGTCCTGGGCAGGGGATCCTGAACTGTATACTAGAAAAAGCAAGCAGAGCTGAAACATGCTGTTCTGTGTTTCTAATTATGGGGTCAACCTGGTCAGCTCCCTCAAATGTCTGCTGCTGTGTCTTCAGTCATGGACTGTGAGCCCCCCGCCCCCGAAACCTTTTCCCTTACCAGGTAGAGAAACCAAGATAGTGGTCTACAAAATAATAACAGGAACAGTCAAAAGTAATAATTTGGCTTGAAATGGGCAACTGCAATTATTCAGAGAGAAATACCAAGCTAATTCTAGTCAGTTCTTAACAAAGGTAATCTAAGTGTGCTAACCCAGATCCCTTTTGTTTTCCAAGGGACAATCTTTTAAAAATACTCCAGAGTTATTCTTACTTGCTTGCTTCCGGAGAAAGTAGGTATTCCCACTGTGATGGCACACATTGCAATGGAAACTGTAGTTGGTCATAAAAGGTAGACATGATCTGTGGATAAGCCAAATTACACAAAATTAGTGAACTCCTAAACATATTCCTAAGCATGTTTTCTTCCTTTAAAAAGTTTATTTATTATTATTGTTGTTGTGTGTATACATGATACACGTATGGCACACTTGCCAAGATACACACATGGGAGCGGAAGGCCAACCTGTGGCTCAGTTCTCTCCTTCCAACTTCATAAAAGTTGCAGGGATCAAACTCAGGTGGCCAGGCTTGCCTGAGAAGTGTCTACCCACTGAGCTATCTCACCAACCCACTCTGGCTTTTTCTGCGACGGGGTCCTGATTTACAATTAGCTTTAGCCTGTACTGACTGAACTTGTGATCCTCCTACCTTAGCTTCCTAAGTTCCTGAATTACAGGTATGCATCACTAGCTCCACTCAATATACATGTTTTTTTCCTTTCAAGGTCTTGTGGTACTGCCCTGCCTAGGCTGATGTTCAATATCCAGCCAGCCTGGCCTCAAAATTTAACCATAAAGACTGATTGAAAGGCAGGATGATTTCTGCATTTTTTTAACGGTTTATTTTATTTTGAAAACACTGGTGTTTTGCTGCATGCATGTGTGATGGTGAGATGGTAACAGGAGTTACAGACAGTTGTGAACTGCCACGTAGGTGCTGGGAAGTGAATCCAGGTCTTCTGGAAGAGCAGACAATGCTTAACCATCGAGCTATCTATCTCTCCAGCCCCAGATTTCTACAAAGGGTGTTTCCAGACCAGCCAGGGCTACCCAGTTAGAGAACCATCATAAGAGCTACTCACACTGAGTCAAAAATGCTCACCTACTAGCTACTGAGCTAGTCCATAGAAGAGGAGACCCAATCAGTCATTATGTGATTCTATTTCTCCAGAATAGATGCTTTGATTAAATATGTGTTTAGGCACAAGTTGGTTTTTTTTTTCTGACAGAGTATAAGATACTTATATAGGGGTAGATTATAAGCAATTAGAAAGGAAACAAAGTATACTTTAGGCATGAAAAACGTACACACAAAGATTAGCTCAGTGTTCTTGAGAAAGTAAAAAAATGTCTTTCTGATGATGGTGATCCATCCAGGGTTCTGCACACAGTGGCCGAGGCATTACTACTGGACTGTCTGCCACACCTTCAAATTTTTGTGACAACAGGCTTTACCATTGTAAATATCAAACCCAAAATATAAAATTAAATATAAATTAAAAATGTCTCAGATCTAATTATATAATCTCTTCTAGTTATATAGTCTTATTTCCCAATCACTGTAAGTTTAAAAGCAAGGGCATGCCTAATAGGGCGCTGCTCTCAATACTTAAATACACACTAAATGACAATAACTCTTCAGTCAGCATCAGGTCACTGAACAGGGGTTAGGGTGAGCACAATATACTACCCACCGATCTACAAACTGAAGCAACTGTTGAATATGCCAAAGAAAGTTCTTTTCCTTTGGTGTTTTTAAAAATGTCTTTCGATTTTTTGAGATTATAATATGATTACATAATTTCCCTTTCTTCCCTCCCTCCTAGTCTCCCATGCCAACCCTTAAAATTATTTTGCCTGGTCTACAGACTGAGTTCCAGGACAGGTTCCAAAGCAACACAGAGAAACCCTGTTTCGAAAAAACAAACCAAACAAAACCAAACAAGTCGGGAGAGGGTAGCAGATCCCCCATAGCTGGAGTTCCCTGACCACTGTGAGCTGCCACATGGATGCTGGGAATCAAACCCCAACCTCTGGAAGAGGAGCCAGTGCCCTTCCAGACATCCTGAGTTCAATTCCCAGTAATCAGATGGTGGCTCACGACCATCTAAAATGAGATCTGGTGCCCTCTTCTGGCCTGCTGCCATACATGCAGGCAGAAGAACAGTGTATACATAAATAAATCTTAAAAAAAAAAAAAAAAAAACAACCAAAAAACCATGACATGTACTCACGATGTGTCTATTCCGAAGGTGTCAGCGGTAAACCATTTTGTACATATTCCACACTGCAACTCCACCTCTCCCAATTGTCGACCGTTCTCTTCATCCACAGAGCCCACCTGGGTATCCATGGCTTCTGAAGTATCGCCAGCACCTTCCTGGAGGCACGGGGCAAGAAGACAATCAAACAGGTTGGCTGACTACGTTTTTAAAAATTAGATTAAAAATCTTAAAACAAAATCTAGTTTGCCTTTCAAAGGCGTAAGATGATACTTACTAGAGTATCTTTCCCATTAGAAGATTCTGTCTCCAGACCACTTACATCAACCAAGTTTGCATCCCTGTAAAGAAAGTAAGAGATTTCAAGATAAACAAACTTCAAAATACCTACCCCGAAACCAAACAACAAACAAAAACCGTGGAGGCAAATACGGATGGACTTCCCAGTCTAAGCCTGTCCTGGACTGGATGACCAGGGAAACAATCCGAACATTAGAAGGGATAGTCAAGACAAACACAGTGAAGCCTAATGGGTCGTTCCAGCCATCTACACGGCTTAGAGATGGTCCTAGGGGGGGAAAGAGTCACGGGGATCTGCGTTTCCTAGGGCTTTCAGAAGGATTGTGGCTCCTTCCACACCGGCACCGACGGGAGATGCCCTTCCTGCGCTATTTCAGGAACTAGGATTAGGAGAGGCAGGAGGATGGCAAGGGCGGGAGCGAGGGAAACTTGCTTGGCTCACACGGGCGCTAAAGGAAAAGAAGTCTGAGGCGCAGTTCCGAGCCAAGCAGCCTGCGGGGCTGCAGAAGGCACAGCGCAGGCCGAGCCGTTGGCCGCAGGGCCTGGGTCGGGAGGGCCGCACCGGAGCGGCGCGAACCCCGGGATGGCACGAGGGGCAGGCCCTCCGTCTCGCGCTCTCGCGGGCTGCAGATGCCTTACCCACTCTCAGCCTCTCCGGAGCCGGGCTCCGCTCCCGGAGCAGCAGGCGGCCCCTCTCCAGCCGCGGCGGCCACCGACTCCGTCTCTCCCTCCTCTGCCGTGCTGGCGCTTGCAGCCGCTCCAGGACCAGGACCGGAGCCCACTCCAGGGCCAGGACCTGCCCCAGTGGCCGCCATTGCTACCCCTTCGGCGGCTCTCGCGAGACTAGCCTCTGTTCAGTGAGTTGCCGCCGGGCCCTGCAGTCGTAAAGTGGTAAAGGCCTTTTGTTGGGCCCACCTCTTGCTTGTGAATCAGGCCCTTGGAGCCCGCCCGCTTTAAGGCCAGAAAAGCAGAGCGCGACGCCGAGAGCCAGTGTTTGAGGGAAGCCTCAAACTAGGTCTGTCATTTGCTTTCCTCAAAGATTTACGTTATTTCTTAAAAACAAAAACAAACAAACAGAAAACCTGCTCATTTTCGTGGCTAAGAGTGGAAGCCACCGCGTATATGGGGATTTGAGAGCGTTGCCCTTGAGCCGTTGTGTGCAGAGCGAACGTGCATAAGACCTAAGAAACTTCCAGAAAAAAAAAAAAAGCAGCACCTCGCTAGCTCAGGCCTGCTGTAAGCTGCTGCACTCCTGGTGGTTCGCCACTCCGAGCCCGCTCTCTGGTGGCTTTAGGGGATTCCAGAACCCGGGTAGGAGACGGGGGAGAGGCGAGGCTGAACATCTGGCCGGAGGAGGCTAGGACCGTGCGCTGCTGGAGCTGCGGGGCTTCTTCCAGGAGGAAAATGAAGCCCCGGGGCAGAGTCGGTACCCAAGAACTGAGTTTAGACAGGTAGAAGAGCAGACACTAAAAAGTGGAGAACGAGGGATAGGAGCTGGTAGCTGAAACCCTGGAGTAAGTGGAAGGAAGCGTAGGGTCTCCAAACTCTAGGATATAGACTGTAACAGAGTCCTCCTGAGTCTACGCGGGCATGTTTGTGCCATGGCGCACTGGAGAGGTGACAAGACAGCTTGCGGGGAAGATTCTTTCCTTCCGTTGTGTGGTTGTAGGGATACATCCAACTCAGGCTTAGCAACAAGTGTCTTTACCCACTGAGCCATTTCACTGACCCTACATTTGCTTTTTTTAAAAAAAAAAAAAAGATTTGCAATAGAACATAGATCTTTAAAAAAAAATTTGGGATAGATCATTGATGAGTTACTTTTCTGTTGCCATGAGGAAACGCCATGACTTAAGGAAGAAGGCGAGTCTCCTATTTTGGCCTGAGGGCTTCACAGGGTTAAGAGTTCATGATGGCGATGGGAGAGGAGAGAAATGGCAGCAGGAACAGCGACTAGAACACGTGACAGAGAGCTCACATTCCTTACCAGAACCGCCAAGCACAGAGAGAGGGAACTCCTAGAAAGCAGCTTTACTTTTTACTCATAAAGCCCGCCCCCAGTGACGTACTTCCTCCAGCAAAGCTTACCCCCCTAAGCCTCCCCAAATACCACACCAACTGGAAACCAAGTGTTCAGATCCCCCCAGATGATGGGGGACAAGTCTCGTTCAAACCATCCTAGGTCATACTTCTTGGGGAGTAAACTTTCTCTAAAAGATGGCCTGAAATGTAGTGTGGGGTGCAGAAGCCGTGGGGTTAGTAAATCACCAATAGCCCTCAAAAGTGCCAATAGGACCCAGATTGAGGGAACCCAATCAACAAAAAGGACTGGGTTCAGAGCATGGACAACTTAACGGTCACTACATCACTGAAAAAAAAATTGCAGCCCTTAGCACTGCAACCGTTAATTGCCAATTCGCCTTCCTCAAGGAAGGGTAGGGCCTCATGCGCTGTTCCCTACCCATAGTGAAATCGTGACAGGGCCCTATCTTGTGAAGCGACTGGGATTTTATGAGCACAGTGGTCGTTCCATGAGCAGAAGACTGTGGGTGTCGGGGGTTCTAGGATTCGGGCTGAGTACTTAGCAGTCACCTTTTCTTAGCACTGGTCCTTGGAGTTTCCACATGAAGCCCTGCAGAAAGCAAGCTTCTCTGACAAAGGCTGAGAGTGGCGGAGTCTACTGCTCTAAACAGATAGGAAGGCAGTTTGAGCACATGTTAACTTAGCAAAATTAAGGATGCTAGCCGACTCAGCCAAACATCTCAGTTCAAAAGAACCAGGACTCCTGGAGACCCTTGGTGGAAACAGCCCCACCCCCCTCACCCCCCATTGTTGAGCAATGGAGGGTTTCTTACGGACATAGCAAGGTCACACGTAAGCAGTTGGGCAGGGACTAAAGCACAGGGTGGTTGCTTTGTATCCACACACATACACATGCACACAAAATAATGTAAACCAAAAACCCTAGAAGCCAAGATCCACATTTGTGTGACAGTATATTGTGTTTGTCTTTCTGAGACTGCATTACTTAATAGACTACCTACAGTCCCGTATGTTCTCCTGCTAACTGCATATTCTTTCTTTATGGGTGATTAAAATTCCAATGTGTATATGCACCACATTTTTATTCTCATTCAACCGCTGATGGGCATCTATGGTGATTCTGTTTCCCCGCTCTTATGAATAGAGCCGCAGTGCACAGGAACGCACAGGTATTCTGCTGTAGGACTGAGTGCTTTTAGGTCTGTGCCCAGAAACAGTATAGCTGAGTCAGATGGTAATTTAGGTTTTGATAATCCTTCACACTGATCTCCATAATGGCTGCACCAGTTACACTCATACCAGCCATGAATTAATGTTTCTCCTTGCCCATGCCCTATTCAGAATGTGTTGTTGTTTCTTAAGGATAGCCATTTGCACTGGAGATGGACTCTCACAGCAGGTTCAATTATAGCAGTTTTAAATTACATCTCTTTCATGGCTAATGATGTTGCTCTCCTTAAACATATTATCCATTCACGGATCTTCTTTTGAGAACTCTCTGTTCTGTCTCCTTAGCCTGTTTTTGTATTGCTTGTTTTCCTTCCTTTCTTCCTCCATCCCTTCTTTCCTTTTTAATTTGTTTAGACAGGTCTCACTGTTTAGCTCTGGTTGGTCTAGATCTCATCATGTAGACCAGGTTAGCCTTCTGTCTTTCAGGGACTGGGATAAAAAGTATGCACCACTATGTCAGGCTTGCTTTTCTCCTTCCTTCCTTCCTTCCTTCCTTCCTTCCTTCCTTCCTTCCTTCCTTCCTTTTCTTCCTTCCTTCCTTCCTTCCTTCCTTCCTTCCTTCCTTCCTTTCCTTCCTTCCTTCCTTCCTCCTTCCTCCCTCCCTCCCTCCCTCCTTTCTTTTTTTCTTGATACAAGATCTTCGCCAGGGATGACCTTGATGACCTTGATAACACTTCAGGTGACCTCCCAAGTGTTAGAGTTACAAGCATATTCTACCAGCGGGGTTGGTGTGGTGCTGGGATTCAAAGCCAGGGCATTGTACGTGCTAGGCCAACACTCTACCAATGGAGCCATACTGCTAGTTCCTCTTGCACATTTTAAAGTTACACTTATTTAGTGTGCCACAGGGCACACTTGGAAGTCAGAGGACATATTTTGGGAATCAGTTCTCTCCTTCCACCACGTGGGTGCGGGGTCAACAAGTCATTAGGCTTGGTGGCCAGTACCTTAGACCCACTCACTGGGCCTCCTAACCAGCCCTGTGATACAGTATGTACTGGTGGCAGAATACTAAAGAGAAAGATGGTTTAGTTGCCTGACAACATATTGTTGAAAATATTAAATGGTGAAAGTTAAGGAAATGAAAATAATATAATTACAACAACTTAAGCAGAAGCAGACTGACAAAATAATGTGGCTAAATATGTGACTTTATTTTCCAAATAAATTTTTCTCACACACACACACACACGAGGCTTATTTAGAAAATAAATATTTATTTATTTGCTTTATTTTTTATATGTGTATATATATATATATATTCATTCACATGTGGACACATACCTGATCGTGGAAGCATATATATTTATAATAAATGAATCAGAGGCCGTAGGTGTTGCGTGCTCTGACACTGGAATTACAGGTGGTAGTGAGTCACCCAGTGTAACTGCTGGGAACCAACCTCAGGTCCTCTAAAAGAGCAGCAAGTGTCCTTAACCACTGGGCAATCCCTCTAGCTCTGTAAACAATTCACCACCTCTCTCCTCTCTTTTCCTTCTCCATTCAGAAAAGGACTGCCATGGTACTGGCATCTTTTCTTTTTAAAACTAAATTAAATTTTAAATGATCTAAGTATGTGATTGTGTGTGTGTGTGTGTGTATGAGAGAGAGAGAAAGAGAGAGAGAGAGAGAGAGAGAGAGAGAGAGAGAGAGAGAGAGAGAGAGAGGCAATGGTAAAATGTAGAGGTCAGAGACTCTTAACTTGGGTCCTTGGGTATTGAACTCATTGTCTCAGCCCCACCTTACTACTTCCTGTCTCCTCTCTGTCTATGTCCTCCAAACCTCTGTGGTTAATTTTGGTCAGCTAGTGGCTAGCTCCACCCCCTGACTCCAAGCAAGATTTGTCAGAACACAATCAAAATATCACAGAACAACTTATACATATTTAAATGATTATCAAACACACCTACCATTTTATAGTTACCATGTGCGGATGTGTGTGCGTGTGTCGATGTGTGTCCAGAACACCCAGAATCTACTCTTCTACTCTCTCAACAAGCATTTACAAATTTCACCATTAATAACAATCTTCATGCTGTGGCTTAGATATAGATATTTACTGTTTACCTACAACTTTTTAAAAGCATAAACAAAATTCAAATCTTTAAGAATTTCTTTTTTTTTCTGAAGTTCTTGAGAATGTGCTGTGGTCTCAGAAAGATACAGGACTAGTATCGAGATCATTGGATGAATCTCATCAAAAACAAAATTTGAAGTTCTTTGACTAAACAAGTCCATTGAAATGGGTGGACAGCAACTCACAATTCTAGAGAATATAATTCCTATTCTACTCACAGATTAAAATAATGGCGTCTAGAATCCCCATCTACTGACTACCCTTGGTAGGCCCTACCATGTTTTAGCAGTTAAGTGGAGTCTTGGTTTCACCAAAGAGGTTGGAGGACTCTTTCTTTTGACAACTCTCAGCTCCACCCTTCTCCTTCCCGTCATCCTTAGTTTGGCCACACACATCCTTCACATAGGTTTCTGGTCCCTTGAACTTCTCTTTGACTTTCCCAGCCAGTCCTAAGATGATGCAATACAAGGAAGTGTACCTCCTGGAACTGTTGCCAGGTGACCGTGACATCATAGAATAGCCCAACATTGTGGTCTCAAGATGTTTAAAATATAAACGATTTAGATGAGAAAGGATTGGAGGAAATGGCCTGCACAACCGAAATCCAAGCAGCATTTATTCTCTCCTCCTTCATGACTTTCGTCGGGGGACTTATCATCTTACTAGCTTTCAGATTAATCTTGAACTTCTCAAAAAAATGTCAAACCTTCAGGGGTACAGGAATAATCTTGGTCAGTTTCCTTGCTGGGACATCTGTGTGTAAAGATTGAAGCTAAGTTTGGCATATGTCTCTGTTTAGCAAGCAGTTCAGGCCTTCCTTGATTTTTTTCAGACTAATGAGCCTGATGTTACATAAAGGGCAGGAAGCCAGGGCCCAAGACCACCAATGGAAAGTTTGGTGAGCCTGGAAGATGATGAATGTACTAGAGTTTCTGTTCTGAAAAAACTTGCGTAAACAATAACAGTTGAGGCCAAATGTGGTACTTTATGGGTTAATCCCCTCACTTGGACAGAAGCATTGCTGTGAGTTTGGGGTCAGCCTAGGCTACATGAGACCCTGTTTCAAAGAGAGACTTTTGTTAACTACTATAAGGGAGTTACAGAGGCACAAGACATCAACTCAACCTCATTTTTCAATATCCTTCATGCATGATTCATATGTGTCTGTATGTGTACACTTAATGTGCTTATGTGTGCCAGCCACAAACACCTAGATATTTTTTGTAGCTTAACTTGCTTGCAAATGTCGATGATGGGATTAATTGCTGGCAAATGATAATAGGAACAAGTGATGCTTTATGAAGATGACATATTAATAGTTTGAAATACCTCTCTTCAATTCCACATGACTGTTGTGGTTTTTTGTTTGTTTGTTTGTTTTGAGACACAGTCTCACATTGTAGCCCTGGGTGGCCTAGAACTTGCTATGTAAGCCAGGCTGGCTTTTAACTCATCTGCCTTTGCCTCCTTTATGCTGGGATTAAAGGCATGTGCCACCACAATCAGCTCAATGGAAGACTTTTATCAAACCCTCTGTTGTTTGTTTTCATTTTTAATTCTTAAACTTTGTTTCTTCCTAGAATAGATTATAGTAGCTTTTTGTAATACAATGCATTTTATGTGTGCATCATAACCAAAATGCAAATTTTGCTTAAATATATCTCTTGATGTTAAGGTGGCATAAAGTAACATAGTTTGAAATAAGTGTAAAGTGTTGAAGTTATTAGTAATATGGATTTTATATTTTTGTATTTGATAATATCTAGTATTGAAGTTTAAAGATTTTATTGATAAGCCATTTTACTCTGCAATTGTTTCTACTTTATAGTCTTTAAACAGGGCTGGAGGGCTGGCTCAGGGGTTAAGAGCACTGGGTAATCTTCCAAAGGACCTGGGTTCAATTTCCAGCACCCACAAGGAGATCACTCACAGCTGTCTGTATTTCCAGTTACAAGGAATCTGATGCCTCCATCTGGTTTTTCTGGGCATCGGGTCATAGATGGTGCACAGATATTACATTCAGACAAACCACCCATATACATAAATAAAAATAAACGAAACTTTGAAGACAAGACTTTAAAAAAATGCTATAAAATTATCAGGGAAAGAATTCTGATATTCTGTAGATTAATGGGTATGGTTAATATGCTCTCTGTGCGTGTGTGCATGCATGCGTGTGTGTGTGTGTGTGTGTGTGTGTGTGTGTGTGTGTGTTTGTAGCATTAGACATCTCTTTAGTTGACTGCTCCAGGAAATGTTTAATCTTCATTGTGTTCATTTCTTGGGTTGGGTAAGGTAAAATGATTTCTGACTAATACCATGAAGAGCCACCTCAACCTAAAGAGGACTCCTTCCTCTTGAACTGCAGCTCATTGGCCATTCCTTTTTCTTGCTCACAGGAACTATTCTCACTAGGGAGGATCGAGCGTAATCCTTTAAGAAGACTTTACTTTCAAAGAGTATTTCGTAATCGTATAGAATTGTTGCTTTCCGCACAGACCATCGTGGGGCAAGTGTTGGTGAGTTCACTTCCACTCTTCTAGTACTAGTGAATTGTAGTGAACATGATCATAGTCCCCTCTGTGCTTTGATCACACAGGTAGGTGTGATCTTCCATGGTGATCTTCACTACATTCAGGCAATGTGTGTAGGGCTCTCTAGCCATCGTTCTGCTTCGTTTTTCTCTAAGTGAGCAAACTTACTTAGATTTTATGTTTATTATTGGCCTCTCCACTAGAAGGAAAGCTTTATTAGTACAGAGCCGTGCACATAGATATTTTTTGCTTCTTTGTCAAAAATCAGGTGTTTGAAAATGCGTGGATTGATATCTGGGTCTTCTATTCGGTTTCATTGGTTCTCCTGTCTGTTCTTATTCCAATACCAGGCTGTTTTAAGTACTGTGGCTCTGTAGTAGAGTTTGAAGTCAGGGATTGTGATGCCTCCAGAAGTTCTTTTATTGTACAGGATTGTTTTGGCTATCCTGGTTTTTTTGCTTTTTCATATGAAGTTGAGTACCGTCCTTTTGAGGTCTTTGAAGAATTTTGCTGTGATTTTGATGGGCATTGTGTGGAATCTGTAGATTGTTTTTGCTAAGATTGTTGAGGCAAGATCTTTACAGTGTGTCCCTGGCTATCCTAGATCTCTGTATATAGATTTAGCTAGACTTGAACTCTTTGCAATCTACCCCCCTCTATCTCCCAAGTGATTAAAAATGTGTGCCACCAAGACCTTCTTAAATTTTTATTTATGTGTCTGTGTATATGTCACAAATGTGAGGTGGCCACAGATACCAGAAGAGGTGGTTGGAGCCTCTGGAGCTGGAGTTACAAGTGGCTGTAAGCTGCCTGAATGGTGCTGGAAATCCAACTTGAGTCCCGTGAAAAAATACAAGTACTCTTAACTGCCAAACCATCTCTCTAAACTGAATGGTGAGTTCCAGGACAGCCAGGGCTATGTAGTGGCACCCTGTCTCAAAGAGTCAAGAACAAAACAAGACAGGACTGTATGTCCTGGAGCTCCCTATGTAGACCAGGCTATCTTTGAACAATTGAGACAGAGTAGGCTGCCCTGTGTAGATCAGCCAATAGCTTTTGGGTGTACTAGACTTAGGGGTGTGATCTTCTGTCTGTGAACGTAAAGGCTTGTAAGAGAGAGGAGGAGCTCACTCGTTCTCTTGTGTCATGGCTGGAGATCTGATTGTAGCTTCCAGGGCTCACAGAGCAGAGGACCACAACAGCTCTCTACCTTGTTGTTCGTGAGTGTTCCCCAATAAATATTTGATACCCCCCCCCTTTATCTTGGGCTCTCAGGGATTCACTTACACATGTCGACACCCATTGTTGTTTATTTTAGGCATACTTAAGCACAGCACGGTTTGGAGAAAACTGTTCTGGTGATGATGAACTGAATCCCATGTACGCAATAAAAAAAAAAAGATATAAATTTCCTTGAGGCACAATGTAAGTCAAATGCAGATCAGAAGTGGCTATGTGACAACTCTTTGTAGCTGGGCAGTGTCTTAACATTCCAGGTTCCTTGGTGCTTCTCTGTGAGCCCAAAGACCTCTCTGCCTCCTACTGAGCAGCCACAATGAGCCTAGCTAGCAATAAAGTAAAACTACCCATTAATACAGACACAAATGATTAGGAGAAAATAACATAGGAGGCCTACCCAAGCAATATCTGAGCTGGAAGGGAGTGAAAATTTCATTGTAAATAAAATTCTGAATTTGATCATTAAAACTACATTGACTAAAAATTGAAAATCTGTTTTTCAAGACAGGGTCTCACCAAGTACTCCTGACTAGCCTCTCAGTAGACCAGGCTGGCCTCAAACTCACAGAGATCCACCTCCCACTGTCTTTTGAGTCCTGGGATTAAACGTGTAAACCACCATACCAGACACAAACCTGGTGGTTCGGAAATTAGAAATTATCAAACAGATTCGTAATTATCTAAGGCTGAACTGAGGAAGACCACAGAGGCTTTGAGTAGGCAGCTTCCCGGCTGTGTGCCACTGGATGGGTGTTCTTCACGTACCAGACAGACTGGCATAATAAAAACACTCTCTTCTCACAGAACAGTTTCCGGGGTAGGGAAATGTCCCTACGGACACATCATGGGCCAGTCAAGTCCAAGACTCTTATTTATTAGCCCTCATTTCCATCATGAAATGGAGCACGCGATCCATGCTTAATACTCAGTAAGCATTTGCTAAACTCTAGGAGAAGCAGGAAGCTTACCTTGTTTATTCTGAAGCGTGTGAGAGTTAAAGTGATGTAAATGGGTGTATACTACTGACTTAGTGTAAAGCTTCATCCACTTTTTTTCAGTGAATGAATGACTGAATGAATGAACTGTGGCACAAATGGATGTTGAATGTAGTGTTACATCTCCATAGGTGAGCTAAGGGAAAACCCATTTCCTCCTCCCCTTCCCTGTACACAGTAATAAAAATACACAATATTTACTTAACATAAAATAGAAAACACAGGGGCTGGAGAGAAGGCTCATTGCTTAAGAGCACTGGCTGCTCTTCCAGAGGTCCTGAGTTCAATTCGCAGCAACCACATAGTGGTTCACAACCATCTGTAATGAGATCTGGCGCTCTCCTCTGGCGTGCAGGCATACATGGAGGCAGAATGTTGTATACATAATAAATAAATAAATCCCTTTAAAAATAAATAGAAAACACAATTGTGTGGGCTTATTTTTTCCATGTCAATAAAATAGTATTTTGTCCCTGTCCTTTTCTGTTTTTAGGCAATCCTTGTCTTTGTACTAAGCATCGGCTCTCTCATAATCTATTTCATCAATTCAAGAGAGTGAGTAGAAACCACAGTCTTTCTTGTCCGCTTTATCAGTAACTTAATTGCCTTAGAATTTCTCTTCAGGGATGTCAGTTTTGCTTACATGTGCATGGGCGCATCCCCACAACTCCTCCCCACCCCCACCCTCCACAGAAGCTAATCAAAATGGCAGCCAAGTAGCTGCCCCCCAGTGAGCACTAACTCCATATCTGTGATAAGAGCTTGCAATTTGCCCTGAGTTTTGCCACCTCCATTGCTAGTGTTGGGGTGGGATGGACAGCTGTGCTCCGGGGACTCTGAACTTGCAACTGTCACTTTGAATTTCTCAGGAGTTGAGAAAGAAGTCCTGGGGTATTTCAGAGTCCCTCATGCTTCAGAGACTTCAACCCTGGAGCCATTCTTTGAAGTCACTCTCTTCTTATATCTCTCAAGGCTAGAATGATATTTTTAAAGAACTAAACCAAGTCTAATTTAAACTTCATGCCAAGCCTCTGAGATTTATATCAAATATCCAGCTGGGCTAAAAATAAGGATCACAGGCTACAAAAGCCAACCTACTTTAGAAAATTCGGGGAAATGGTAGTCTTTGCTTTGTAAATTTCTCTCACATCTTTTAGGATATATCTTTAAATTTGTTTCAGATCCATTCATTTTAACTAGAGTAGCCTTATCTCAAAGGGGTAGCTAAAGAAGCTGAAAACTTTTGACGAGATGGTTTTTCAACCACAAAGGACCGCATAATTCCCCAGGCTATGAATCCCCGCTTACAAAATTGAAACAGAACCAATAAGCACTGTAATAGGCCATGCTTCTACTGTGCATGGTCTAGTGGCTTCACTTATTTCATAGTTCCACTGTCAAAGGGGAAATAGTTCCATTCACATGTGAACAAGTATCTTGAATGGATAGCTCACGCTGGAGATGTACATTGCCTACCCTGCCTTTAACTCTGCTCTGTAGACATAGGTTTTAAAGTGTTCATCTTTGCAAAATGTTCCCGTTTCTTTCCAGCCCCGTTCGAAAGTGTTCTTCACATCGAGACAAAACCATCCCTGTTGATTTGAGTTTCAATGTTTTCTTTACTTTTTATTTTGGGTTGAGGGTAAGTATCTAGATAAAATGATAAGTTGTCTCCCCCCACCCCCACTGACACACACACAAATAGAAGCAATGTAAAGAGACCAGCTTGTTCCTCAGTTATTAAATCTCTCTCAGTTCTCAGGCTCTAAAGGTAGACCCTAAGTTGCTAAATACTTAATGAGACCAAAAGCCTACATCTTCTGGGCTTGAACATGTAAGCCAGGTCCAGAGTTCCAGCACAACTGAGAGTGACCCCGCTGTTAAACAGCATGTCTGCAGTCCTTACTGGCTTCTTGCCTCCCACGGGGGAAGCTTTTCTAACAATCAGAAGCAATAGACCTTGAATGTCTTTGTTATACTAGTGGCATGTGTGCCTTCTTATATGTATATTTTTGATTTGTTTTTCAAGTGGTTTTCTTTTTTAAGTTCTGCTTATCTTATGTGTGTGCATGTTATGTCTGCATGTATGTCTGTGTGCCACTTGCCCATGGTGCCCACAGAGGCCAGAAGAGGGCATGCGATTCTGTGGAACTGGTTACAAGTGGTTCTGAGTCACCATGTGGGTGTCAGGAACTGAACCTGGGTCCTCTGCAAGAGCAACAAGTGCTTTTAAACACTGAGCCGTATCTCCAGATCAGAATTTAATGTTCTAAATCTAAATTCAGAAGGTCAGAAAACACAATGACCAGGCAAGCTTTTTCATTGGCAACTGATCTAAACCATATATCATTACTCATCACAAATAAGATCTATGTATATGACATACACACACAGAGATATGTAAAATGAGATATGCACATATATAGAATTTTATCTTATACTAATACACATACACACACACACATATATATGTATTGTATATATAGACATATCAGAAAGCTCTAGGGGCAGTTGAAAGCTCAAAGTGTTTGTGAGAGTTAGGGCCTGCTAAGTAAAATAATTATATATATGCTCATTAATAAAACACTCATTAAAAGTATGATTCCTCTCTCCCTCTCACCGTTGTTTTGTTTTGGTTGGTTGTTTTTGAGACAGGTCACACTGTATAGTTCTAGCTGGCCAGGAACTCTCATTGTAGACCAGGCTGGCCTCAAACTCATGGAGACACACCTACCTCTGCCTCCTGAGTGCTGGGACTAAAGTTGTGTATCACCATGCTCAGACCAAGGTCCAATCTCTTTATGCAACATGTATGCATTTGTGTATTTACGTAAATGTATGCATCTGTATATGTGTTAAATAGCATGAGATTAATAAAACTTCAGTTAATGAGTGAAATATAGCTGGGAAATAGTTGTCCTCCACAGTCGCTTTAAAATTCTCAGTGGTAGGTAGAGCTTGGAAAAATAGCTCTGAAGAGCCTGTGAAACTTTGAGAAGGACCTGCATTCAGTTCCCTGTTCCTCCATGGCAGTTCCCAGGTGTCTGTAATTTCAGTTCCAAAGGCTACGGCGCCCTCTTCTGGCCTCTGCGGCACCAGCCTTGTGCATGGTGCACATACAAACACACAGGCCTATATACATACAAACACATTTATGTATGCAAAATAATCTTAAAATCTTTTTAAAAAATCCCAAGGGTAATATAATTTGGGTTTTTTTGTTTCTATTTCAGTTTTGGGCAGCTGAAGACAAAGTCAAGTTCTGGCTGGAGATGAATTCAATTGTAGACATTTTTACCATCCCACCAACCTTTATTTCTTATTATTTGAAGACTAATTGGCTAGGTAAGTGTGCTGTGGCAGTCAGTGATCAGTACCAATGATGTTTTAGCCCCAAACCACTCAATATTCATTAGAATATTTATCTTTCTTTTTAAATACCTCGCTGACATTTCAAAGAACCTGCTCTTGACTGTAGAGCTTTGTACTATATTTGCAGAAACATATTTTGTTTTGTTGTTTTATTTTGAGATAGGCTCTCACTATGTAGCTCTGGCTAGCCTCAGACTTACAGAGCCCCGCCTGTCTCTGCCTCACCAATGCTGGGATGTGTCACCACCAGAATGGTCAGAAGTCATTTCTCGATCCCAGCATGTAGCAATGCACCTGGCACCCAGCAGGTGTCCAATAGTTTTTGATGGGAGATCTATATCTACAACCAGAGGGGGCAAGGCTCCAGCACCCTCGGACCCTTGTGCTGGGATCTCATACAGACTCAAAGAATGGCCTTCCCTGCGTTCTCAAGGTCAACCATCATATTCAGATATGCTGTAACATGTCTGAAAATTGTTCAGTAGTTGTTTTGTGTGTAAGGTGGGTGTATTGACAATGCATGAGCTTTTAAAAATCGGTTTTTATATAATTTTGTTTTATTGTTTATAAAATACATACCAATTCTATTTTTTGATATTGTTAACAAACTATATAAAGTAAAACTAGGAGTACTGAAAAGCTGAATAATCAAAAGCTTAAGGGACCCGTGTAAAGTTTCCTATAAATTCCACAGTAGGGTTAGAGTGAAATGAATAGAGCTTGTTGTGCAAGGCCGGCGTCTACACGCTTGAAATCAGGTCTACAATGCTGTAAGGTGGGTCCTCTAATAATTCTCATTTTATGTGAGGCACCAGAGAAGTGGGCACCCTAGGTAACAGTAGTTAGCTTTCAGAGCCAGGATTCGAAGGTCATGTCCTTAAACCTGTACCATTCATCACATCATTAGACTTAAGGGTTTCTGGAAAGTAAAATGTGTGCTTCCCAATCACGTTCTATTTCAGGCTGCTTTCTACTGGTTGCTTTGTAGGTTTGAGGTTTCTGAGAGCTCTGCGGTTGCTCGAACTCCCTAAAATCCTACAGATCCTCAAGATCATCAGGACCAGGTAACTGTAGCACTGCCTGGCGTGCTGGCTCAGAAGTTTAGATTGGGAAATGAAAACATTAACCGGTCCTCAAGTTCCCCCTGTCCCACCAGAATCCCAGTGTGAAAACTGGGGAATCCCTCAGCATCGATGCTCTCCCTCAGTCGCTACCCCCGATAACACTTAGCACCCTGGCTGGAGCCCTGACAATCCCTGTATGTAAGCCCGCTTTGATTTTAATTCCAGATCTCTTTTCCCAAAACAAAAATAGTCACAGGCCCAGACAATACAGCCTCTTGTCATTTCTCCTGGTGTTCCACAAGGAGCAGATGATAAGATCCAGTTGCTGAAGACAACACACCCCTCAGTTGTGTAAAGCAGAAACCAGCCTGGAGCCAAGCTGAAAGCCTCCCCTCTGCCGGCTGGCTCTCAGAGTCCTTCCCTGAAGAGGCTGTGCAAGCTGCTAGAAAATGCATCAATGGCCTTACCTAGTTGTGGATCCTACAGCTGTAAGACCAACTTGCCAGACAAGATGTGCCCACTGGTGCAGCGCTGGTACTATCATGGGATAGCATATTGCTTGGATTTGAGACCTGCTCCATGGGAGGGAATCCATGCCTGGCACTGTGAACCTGGTTAAAAACCCATGCCAGGGGATACAGGCACTAAAGGGGGGTGGCAAAGGGCACATGGATGGAATACTATTGTTTAGCTATATTTCATAATGTAAAACTACTTTCTAAATATGACCCATAGACAAATGCTACTCTCAGCCTTAATCAGAGACACCACTTTTTTCTAGTGACCAGTGGTGAGTGTAGAGATCACGGCTGGACAAAGTGCTGATAGGAAGTGATATACGATACAAGCATTCAGCTCTAAACAAGACCCACATTCCATCCCCTCTAAGGTTCAGGGGATGTTGCTGAAGAGGAGGCAGAAAGAATGAATGTAAGAGCCAGAAGATAGAGAGAAAGGCTGTAAAATGCCATCTCCGCAAGAAACAGCCACTGCAACTGTGATCTCACAGTAGCCGTGGATGTTTGTCCAGGGTCTGCACAAGAATGCACCCACTGCCAGTCAGGCACGGATGGAGTGAAGGGCAAGAGTCATGAATCTGGGAAAGGGACTGGTAGGGTGGGGATCAACAAGATGATAAGTGAGGGTTGCCCGAGAGAGTACTCAGAATGCATTTTATACACGTGTACAATTATGAAATAACAAAAGTAGTCAATTGAAAAAGAATCACCTCTTGTTGGCTAGTAAAATAAACGTTTCCTCATGTGAGAGATGTAACAGTTCCTCTGAGCATGAGTGCTATCCATCAGCAGCAGTGAACTATTGCTTAGAGTAGTAGAGGCATGAGCTTAGGGTGTGGCTTAATAGGAGAGTGTTTACCTACATATACAAGGTCGTGAGTTCAAATTCCAGCATTACAGGTAAATAAAAATAGTGCAACTTAAATATCTCCAAAAGATAATAATAAAAGTCCAAACTGTCTCTTTCAACACACGGCTACATTCTTATTAGAAGTGTCAATATTACAGGTCTCAGTGCATCTCAACGTTAAGTATGCATTGTGAAGAAGTCAAGGCTGGAAACACTGTTTTTACTTGACAAATGGCCAGCTCAGAAGCCACAGCTGTTTCAGCTAAACTCTAGGCTTTCCTTGACGGATGGGCGTAAGCCTCTCTGATTCCAGTGTGTAGTGTGATACTACGTTCCTATAATTTAGTCACTCCTGCCCTTTGTTCTACTACTTTAGACAAGGTTCACATGTATGCCTTTAACACACCAGGCTAGTAGATGATGCAGTCAAACCTGGAAGAAACACATGACACTGGGTGAGTCTCCAGCAGTGTTTCTCAGTCTCTTAATGCATACACAAATGATACAGAAAAGGCCCTGTAGCCATGCAGACGGATAGGTGAGGGCAGAGCTCCAGATGATGCTGTACCTTCCAGTCTGTGGGCCACACTGTGAGCAGAAGCTGGGCTCTTGGTGGACAATGTGTTTGTATTTATTGAGAGCCTGCATGCAGAAACCTAACACTTCTCCTTCTCCTTTCAGTAATTCAGTGAAGCTTTCTAAACTCTTGTCAATCGTTATCAGTACCTGGTTCACAGCTGCAGGATTCCTTCACCTGGTAAGCAGATCATGGCAGTCCCCAGTGGCATTCACTAGTGTGAGCATCCTTGCAGTCCCCAATGGTATCCGCCAGTGTGAGCATCCTTGCAGTCCCAAATGGTATTCTATGAGCATCCTTTCTTTGAAACTGGAGAGGGACCAGACCAGAGGTTTATTTCTTTACTTTCACCTTTTCGGTTTTACTTTCATTCCCCACCATCATATTTATCATAATCTTTGCATCTCCCACCATCAAGATAGCTTTGTTTCATCTTTCGATACTTCAAAATCTGGCTCTAGTGAAAAATTTTATTAGATCTAAAGTTTTAACCCATAGGTAAGTGTTAATCCAGAGAAATGATGGCTGTGTGCTGGTATGTGCACCTACTGTCTTAGGGTTCTATGGCTGTGACAAAACAGCAGGACCAAAGCAAGCTGGGGAGGACAGGGTTTGTTCAGCTTAGCTTACACATTGCTGTCCACCACTGAAGGAAGACAGTACAGGAACTCAAACAGGACAGGAACCTGGAGCAGGAGCTGATGCAGAGGCCATGGAGAGGTACTGCTTACTGGCTTGCACTCAGTTGCTCAGTCTCTCTCTCAAGTCTTTTTTTTTTTTTGAGACTGGATTTCTCTGTAGCTTTGGAGCCTGTCCTAGAACTAGCTCTTGTAGTCCAGGCTGGCCTCAAACTCAGAGAGATCCGCCTGTCTCTGCCTCTCAAGTGCTGGGATTGAAGGCATCCACCACCACTGCCTGTCCAGTCTGCTTTCTTATAGAATCCAGGACCACCAGACCAGGGAATGGCACCACCCATAATGGTGTGCCCTCCCCCATTGATCACAAGTTGAGAAAATGCCCTACAGTCTTATCTACAGCCCAGTAATACAGAGGCATTTTCTTAATTGAGGTTCCCTCCTCTCAAATAACTCTAGTTTATGTCAAGTTGATATAAAAGTAGCCAGTGCAACTGATACCTTGTTAACTTGACACATAAACACACCACTTTTCAATTAGAACCTTTCCTTTCTCATGTATCTCCAAGATGACATGTTAATATTAATATAACATAAATGTAAATAACTTTAGAAGTGCCATAGTCCTCACAAATTCAACCACATTAAAACTTAAATCTCTGGGCTGGAGAGATGGCTCAGAGGTTAAGGGCACTGACTGCTCTTCCTGAGGTCCTGAGTTCAATTCCCAGCAACCACATGGTGGCTCATAACCATCTGTAATGAGATCTGGTGCCCTCTCTGGCGAGTAGGCATATATGAAGACAGAACACTGTATACATAATAAATAAAAATATTTTTAAAAAAACCCTTAAATCTCCTTAAAATATCCAAACTCTCAAAATCCCAAATCTCTTTTAAAAGTTCAGAGTCTTTCAGCTGTGGGATCCTATAAAAAGCAAAATTAAGTTGAATACTTCTCTCCTTTGAGAGGGAAAAACCAGGGCCCAACCACAATCTGAACAAAGCGAAACCAAACTCCAACAGTATAAATAGCTAGAATTACCTGGGATTCACTCGTGATCTTCTGGACTCTTCCAAAGGCTTGGGTCACTGCTCCAGCTTTGCCTTCTGCAGCACACAGTTGTCTTCTAAGCTCTGACTCCACTCCACTGTTGCTGTTCTTGGTGGTCATCCCATGGGCCTAGGTCTTCTGCTGCAATTGGGCTGCTCTTTCGCCAACAGCTCTCCTATGCTGTCTTCATCATGCCGCACCCACGCTGTTCTCCATGACCCCTTCAGGCTTTCAAAACCAGTACTGCCTAGGTGACTCTTACACTGCCAAGTTCGGTTGCCAGCCCGAGGTACAGCCTTGGCCACCTCTGGAACACAGTTTCTGTGTGCTTACTCTCAAAATACACTTCCCACAAGACTTCACCTTAATGATGTTGGACTCTTAATCACTTCTAATTTCTCAGCTCCAGCTAGCCAGCATCCGCCATCCTAGTAATGCAAAGGGTTTACTTTAGAGGCTCTGGACTCTTGTTAACCACTACTAATTCTTCAGTCCCAGCTGACAAGACACCACAGAGTCAGCACACAAAGGGCCAGGTAGAGTCTCTGTTTCCCTCTGAAACTTCACAAACCAGGCCTCCATTGTCTGCACTGCTCTCGACCTCCTTATCTCCCAGACTCCCAAAGAATAGCCCACTGAGCTCTCAACAGTCAAAGGTTTTTCCAACCCAAAGTTCCAAAGTCTTTCCACAGTCGTCCCCAAAACAACACGGTCAGGTCTGTCACAGCAACACCCAACAATGCTGGTACCAACTTGTCTTAGGGTTTCTATTGCTGTGATGAAACACCATGACTAAAAGCAAATTGGTGCCACCTCATTCGGATCTATTTGGAAAAGTTTGCTTTTCCTTAGATGTTAAGGTCATGTGCTTAAACTCACTAAAACCTGTGCTCAGCTTCCTTGTTTTTTCCCCATCTTCTTAGAAAATGAAAATGAATGTTGATTGCTGGAGACCCCTGGCTCCAGGATGTAGTTCTGGGCCTCAAGGGAAGCAGGCAGCAACCCTCATAAGGGAGTTCCAAATCTGAGCTCCTGCCACATGCCCCATCAGGTGTTAATGATAATCCTAGTTGTGGAAACAAGGCTTGCTGAACGCACTCACAATTGGCAGGGCCCTCTCCGCAGCTACGATCGTTTGCTCTTGTCTTTGGATGGAATCGGGGAAACTGATGCAGTGTTTGCCTTCTCCTCCTTCTCTTCTATTCACAGACCTTTCCTTTGCCATCTCTCTTTGGACAGGTGGAAAATTCTGGTGACCCCTGGCTCAATGGCAGGAACTCACAGTCTATGTCATATTTTGAGGCCATTTATCTGGTAACAGCAACAATGTCAACCGTTGGCTTTGGGGATATTGTGGCCAAGACAGCCCTAGGACGGACTTTCATTGTTTTCTTCACCCTTGGAAGTTTGGTGAGGAATGCTTTTACTATCTCTGGAGTATAAAAATAAAGCATCCAGTTAATGGTGAGAGAAAGTGAATGTTGCTTTAGTTAGTGTATGTGGCAATGAGAAGAGGCGCAGATCCCACATTTTCCAAACTGTTTACCCTGGTACCTGGAATGCAACTGCCTGGTTTCCAGAGGTGAAAGGAGGAAGATTCTACATGGACTCAAGCAAGTCTGTCTTCCTCCATTTTTTCCCCATCAGACTACAATTTTCTCCTGAAGAGGAAGAACATTTGAGATTTGGTTCTGGGCCATCTCTCTCAAATGTCAATCACACTATACTAGTAATTAGTTCCAGGTAAACTCCAGATAATAGTATTTATGTGCCTGGCAGTGGTGGTGCACACCTTTAATTCCAGCACTCAGGAGGCAGAGACAGATGGATCTCTGTGAGTTAGAGGCCAGCCTGGTCTACAGAGCGAGTTCCAGGACAGGCTCCAAAGATACACACAGAAACCCTGTCTCAAAAAACAGAGAGAGAGAGAGAGAGAGAGAGAGAGAGAGAGAGAGAGAGAGAGAGAGAGAGAGAGAATTTGACTATTTGACTTGAAAGTGTCAAGGGCAAAGGAACCCTCATTTCTTTTATTAATCTCTTACAATCCACAACTGTATGCTCCACTTCACCATTCTTATATTGGCATGACCAGTGCCACCTTCTGACATTTAGTCATCATCTCTAGGCTCTCCAATGTCATATGTGAAGTGTTTTTTGTTTTTAAGATTGATTTGTTTATTGTGTATACAGTGTCTGCCTGCATGTGTACTTACATGCCAGAAGAGGGCACCAGATCTCAATACAGATGGTTGTGAGTCACCATGTGGTTGCTAGGAATTGAACTCAGGACCTCTGGAAGAGCAGACAGTGCTCTTAACCACAGAGGCATTCCTCCAGCCCTTGTTTTGTTTTTTAATAGTCTAAACAGTGTGAAGTCATAATAAGAAAGAAATTAAAGGCTATCAAGGGACAAATCTGTAGAGTAGTTGTCTAATATTTGTGCTTATCATTTTGAAAGCTGGACATCAATTTGTTAATTTTAGTCAAAATCCTAACTCTTAAAAACCTCAGGAAAATATAGTCTCTCTTTTAAAATGCAGCTCACTGATAGAGCCTTGTGCTAGGTCAGTGGTTCTCAACCTGTGGGTCATGACACCTTTGACAAATCTCTAGCTCCAAAAAAACTTACATTATGATTCATAACATTAGCAAAATTACAGTTAAGTAGCAACAAAATAGTTTTATGATTGGGGGTCACCACCATATGAGGAACTGAATTAAAGGCTCACAGCATTAGGAATGTCGAGAACCACTATGATAGATGAAAGACATTTATGTGTACTTGTCTTTTTCTTTATAGCCTTCTAATCTGAAAATACCTGTCAAAAAATGAGCCCTGAGGAATTTTCTTTTTTCTTACTATTTTAGATACTGTTTGCAAACTGCGTCCCAGAAATGGTGGAGCTTTTTACCAGCAGGAAGAAGTACACCAAGCCCTATGAAGCAGTCAAAGGAAAGAAGTAATTAGCTCTTCCTTATAATTCCTACAATTTCAGACATTCCAGGGTGCTGGAGAGATGGCTCTGTAGTTAAGTGCACTGGCTGCTCTTCCAGAGGACCCGGGTCCAATTCCTAGCACCCACATTGCAGATCAAACCTGTCTGTAACCCCAAGGTCTACACTCTCACACAGGCGAAACACCAATGCAAATAAACTTAAAATAAACTCATTCTGTTGGTCACATATCTTGTTGTAGACACACACTGCCTGCCCTAGTTACAGACCTGAGGACACATGTGGCCAAAGTTGTTCGTTCACTGAAGAGAATAGCGATAGAATGAGTGCTATACAAACAAGATGTTCACTGCTTGATGCAAACTCCCATAAGAGCTATTCATAAGAGTATTTAATCAACTTATATTAACCTAAATAGAAGAGAGAGCTGCCCAAAACAATGACACTTGTGAAGAGCAGAGTTTTGCAAGCATAGTAAGTCTACTATGAGATAAATAGCTATGACAATTGTAACTAGAAGGGTAGCTTTACTAGAAATCTTAGAATAATGCAGCTTTTTTGGAGACATGCACGTGTTGAGATGAGGCAAAGGACTATAGAACTGGATGTTTCCCTTGTGCTTTGGATTCACTCGTGTTTGTATTGCTAAAATCTAAAGGATCCATAGACCAAACTTATTGAGAACAAGTTTAAGCTAATTGCCGTTCTATAAGCTTGACGGGAAGATACAGTCGGATCTCCTGGATTCTGGCGGTCCAAGAAGCCTCAGATAGGAAATATTTGGAAAATCTTGGCATAGCTACTGAGCTTACATAGACGGTTTTCCTGGTCATTGTTCCATGGACAACGTACCAGGACAACTATTTACATGACATTTACATCGCGCATTGTATTTTACAGGTAATCAACCTAGAGATGACTTAAAATAGGTCAGGGAATGTATGTGTGTAGGCTGCATTTGTTTATGACATTTTAAATGAGGACATTGAACATCTATAGATTTTGATGGGGGGGGCGGTTCTTGGAGTCCATTCCCTCAGATACCATGGGAGAGCCATCCTTTTGTTCCTCAGGTGATCCTCTCCCCTTTCTTGCTGCCTAGGTTCATCGTGGTCTGTGGAAACATCACAGTTGACAGTGTGACTGCCTTTCTTAGGAATTTTCTCCGCCATAGGTCAGGAGAAATCAACATGGATATTGTGTTCCTTGGAGAGTAAGTGCATCAATTTGGCACAATGTGTTCTAAATTAATAGTTGAAGTATGTGTAAGTACTTTTTGTTGTTGTTTGTTTGTTTTTTGCATTTTGAGACAGGATTTTTCTGTATAATTTTGGAGCCTGTCCTGGAACTTGCTCTGTAGATCAGGTTGTGTTGGAGGAGACCGCTCATTTGTTCTCAGCCACCCAGACCTGAAATAATTACATGGAAACTATATTAATTAAATCACTGCTTGGCCAATAGCTTATACATATTTCTAGCTAACCCTAACATCTTAAATTAACCCATTTTTATTAATCTGTGCATTGCCACAGTGTTGTAGCTTGCCCAGTAAAGTTCTGGGCGTCAGTTTCCTCTGGCAGCTACATGACATCTCTCTGACTCTGCCTACTTTCTCCTCTATCTCTGCTTGGAATTCTCTCCTTACTCTGTCTGCCCTGCAGAACAAGCAGCAGCAGCAGAACAAGCCCAAGCAGCTTCTTTATTCATTAGCTAAACATTCATAGCATACTGAGGGGAATCCCACATCAAGGTTGGCAGCAAACTCACAGAAATCTTCCTTCCTCTGCCTCCAGAGCACTGGGATTAAAGGCATGTGCCACCACCACCAAGTTGTGTAAGTTTTTAATGGAAGGAAATTAATTACACTTGTAACATTTATAGAAATTTTAGGAAACAATAGAAAACAAGATAGAAAAAAAAACTAATTACTTCTCAGTCTTTCTTTTAAGGTCAAATGTAGAAAAAGAAAAGTAGCTTCATGTCCAGACCTAACCGGTGCAAAAAGTTTGGAGTCTATCTTTCCAGATATTTTCTGCATATCTACTTATATATTTAAGTGGCTCAGTTGGACACTTAAGTTCAGTGAAAGCTAGCAGTAGGGACAAGGCTTCCAGGTCAGACCAGCTTGATTTCTCCATGCCTCATGACTCAGCTATGTGGTATCTTCAGCAATAGGGTTGAAATCTTCATTCTTCAAATCCAGGACCATGAGAGATCTTTCTGTGTTTTAGTTTCTTCCTCAATTATCTTCTTCAGTGGTTTAAAATTGTCCTTGTAGAAATCTTTCCTGGTCTTGGTCAGCTGTATTTCAGCTCTGTTTGTTTGTTTTGGAGGATATTGTGAAATGGGGTTATTGCTCTGATTCCTTGTTTAATATATTTGTCATTGACATACAGAAAGGCTACTGTTTTGGTTGTTGTTGTTGGTGGTGGTGGTGGTATGGTATGGTATGGTGTGGTGTGGTGTGTGTGTGTGTGTGTGTGTGTGTGTGTGTGTGTGAATTTTGTGCCCTGCCATGTTGCTAAAAGAGTTTATCACTTCTGGGGATTTTCTGGTGGGGTCTTTAGGATTTCTTACATATACCGTAATATCTTCAGCAACTGGGATTCTTTGACTTCTTTTCCTGATTGTATCCCTTTTAGATCCTCTTCTGTCTTCTTGGTCTAGCTAAGACTTTAGATAGGACTGGAAAGAGTGAGCATCACTGTCTGATTTCTCTGTAATTATCATGATGTTGGCTGTAGGTTTCTTGTATTAGCATGATGTTGGCTATTGGCTTGTTGTGTCTCGTTTTATTATGTTGAGATATGTTGACCCAATCCCTAATCTCCCTGGGATTTCTATCATGAAAGATATTGGGTTTTGTCAAAGTATATGATTTCCGCAATTGAGTCCATTGATATACTGAAGTAAGCAAATTGATTTACATATGTTGAATGATTCCTATATCCCTGCAATGAAGTCAACTTGATCATGGTGAGTAAGGTTTTTTTTAATGTGTTCTTGAATTAGGTTTGCAGGTGTTTTATTGAGAATTATTGTTTCTCTTTTCACCAGGGAGATAATTTTGTTGTGTCTTTATGTGATTTTGCTATCAGTGTAATACTAGCTTCATAAATTAAATTTGGAAAACAATTTTGTATTTTCTGAATAATTCTTGAAGGATTACAGTTAGTTCTTCTTTCAAAGTGTAGTTGAGTTTTGCGGCCAAATCAGATTCATCTTGCCCCCCCCCTTTTTTCTACTAAAAGACGTAAAATTAATGCCTTAAGCCAGGCATGGTGGCACACACTTTTAATCCCAACACTGTAATTGTTTTTTGCAATATGAGATTTTTTGGGGGGTAAATTTTTTTACTAAATATTTTTGCTATCTTCAAAGAAATGAGGTTTTCTTAATGTTGGCTAAAGAATTAATAAGTACTAAAATACTTGCTGGTTAGCATTTACAGGTGTGCTTGAAATTACTCATGCCAGTGACAGGGTCAATTTTCACATTCTGTCTGTATTCACTTCATATATCTCAAAGCCATTTTGTTAAATCATGTCTGCAAATGCTTTATTTTATTTTATTTAAGATTTTAAATTAAGTGCATGTTTGTGGATATGTGCGCTTGAGTGTAAGTGCCTGTGGAGGCCAGAGGATAGCATTAACTCCCCTGGTGCTAGAATTTGCAGGTGGTTGTGAGCTACCTTACGTAGGTCCTGGGAAGTGAAATCTGGCCCTTCATAAGCGCAGTCAATGCTCCTAACTATTGTGCTGTCTTTCCAGCCCTGAAGTGCTGGATCTCCCTGAGTGATGGAATTGTCTCATCACATTGTGATTCATTTTTACAGGGCATTATTTGATTCATGGTGTCTGTATTGTTTTGGTTCTGTGTCACTAGGATTGCTCAGGCCTGACTTACAGACCCATTTGTGGATTAGGTTAGTTGTGCCGACTTCCTCTAGCCGTGTGGATGTATAACAGAATACAGATGGCTTCCGGCCATTAGGAATTTAGTAAATGTACTAAGTCAGCTAACAGCCACCAAGCAGAGCCAAGCTCTGGGTTTCTGTCCTTGCCACTGAACTCTTTTGTCTAGGGCTCCTCCGTCCTTGGAATTGGAGACCTTACTGAAGTGCTCCTTGTCCTACACGACGTTTGTATGTGGCTCCGCTCTGACGTTCGAGGACCTGAAGCGAGTTTCAGTAAGATCTAACTTTTTCTGTCCCTTTCCTGAGGTGGGAGTGAAAACGATGGGCTGTGTTGCTGTACCAGAAGCTAGTAGTCCAAGTCCTTCGACTGGAGGAATATACAGCTTCCACAGTTTTAAACACTGGCTCCCAAATCCTCCTCGAGTCATAGCAAATCCACCTCAATGTCGGTCTATACTACTTTAAAATTTTTCTTCTATCAAATTCTCTATGAGATTTTATTATATTACTTAAGAGGTCTGGAAAGTGATAGATAATAAAAGTGTGTGTTTTTTTGTGTCTTATTTTTAAAAATATTTAGTTCAAAAACATTTATTTGCATAGTGTATGCTGCAGTCTTCCCCAGCCCTTTATTTTATTTATTCCTTGAGAATTTTGTATATACACCTCTTGTTTTATCTATATTCACTCCTCTCCCCATCCAGCACCTTCTGGATCCCCCCATCCCCCCCACCCAACTCGATATCTCTCTCTCACTCTCTCTCTCTGTCCTTCTCTTGCTCTTGTTTTATTTTTTATAACCCACCGAGCCCAGTTAGTGCTGCCCATGTACATATGGGTGTGAGACTCTTTATGGGAGCATGGTCAACCTACCAGGAGCTGCACTCATAAGAAACACTGACTCCCTCCACTAGTAGCCATTAACTGTCAATAGCTCTTCAACTATTGACTTGTGAGCCCCTCTGAGTCCATGCAGGAATGTTGACTGGCTTGATCTTGTGCAGGTTTTATGCAGACAAGCAAAACTATTGTGAGTTTGTAGGTGCAACAGTCCTATCATTTCCAGAATACACTGTTTTGTCTACAAACTTCCCAACCTTTGGCTCAAAAAATCTTTCCAATTTGGCTATGTTCTCCGAACCTTGGAGGGAAGGGATGTGGCACAGATGCCCACTTTGTAGCCAATCATTTAACAGACACTTAGTCTCTGCACTCTGACCAATTGTTAGTCTCTCTTTTGACTGCTGTCCACTACATAAAGAAGATTCTCTAATGAGAAACTACACTTATCTATGGGTAGAGAGATAATATATTTAGAAAGTGGTTTGATAGTATGTCTATTTATCAAAGTAATATTAGTAGATTCTTCCCTAGTGCCTCTGAGCAGTACCAGGCCTGAGTTTCTTTCTATTTCCAGGCCCCAAATCCAATCAGAGATGGTCAGTCCTGCAGCATTCATGCCTCTGTTACACTCACAGGCCTAGTTTGCTAGGCCAGTTATTATTGTAGCTTGCAGTATTCACAGCTAGGTAAGACTTCTGCTGATGACTTTTCTCCCCCAGCAGGCTACATAGCCAAATATGGTCTTAACCATGGGTTCCTTGGGTCTCATCAACCTCCATTGTTAAATATTGATATGTCTTTGATAAGATAGACTTTAAGAAAAATGGTAGAAACCCCAGTAAGACCAATTATAAAAATAATGAATAATGGCCAAGTGAATAGTAAAGTATGGTGTTAGATCAAAATTGACTTCTTGGTAGCTAAGTAACCAACCTGAATATTTAAGTTTAAAGAAAAAGTTTACAGCAATGGTTCTCAACTTGTGAGTTGTGACCCGTTTGGCGGGGGTGTCCAATGACACATTGGTTGCCTACGATCATCAGAAAACAGATATTTGCATTATTATTCATAATAGTAGTAAAATTATAGTTATGAAATAGTAATGAAAATAATTTTATGATTAGGGTCACCACACATGAGGAACTGTATTAAGGGATCACAGCCTTAGGAAGGTTGGGAGCCACTAGTCTATGAAGCTAAAGAAAAGACTCCTAAGCAGAAAATGACAGGTTCAGCATAACCTTTTTCTGTCTTATAATTTGTTACTGTAGGAGTAATTTCAAAAATGTTTTTTGGCTCTTTAAAATTTGGAACCCAAATGTTGAGTGACTCTTCATTGTAAACAAGTATATCCCCAATTCTCCCATTGTTTGGTATCCTTAAGGTGGATAGATGTATTGGCAGTTGCTGAGAAAGGTCTTATTGCTCGTCAGTAGAAACTGTGCCCATATGCAAAGCAACTTTCAATTTCTGTAAGAGGCCCTCAGTTCCCTGGAAGAATTTTCAGGACTGTAGTCTTGATATGAAGATGTCTGGTTCATGGCTCCTACGTATGCTGTTCTTGTTGGTGATAGTTTGATGAAACCATAAAAACCTTCAAATAGGGAATGCTAGAGAATATCCCTTGTCATTAACTTGATGGCTGCTGTTTAATCTGAAGAATAGATGGAGTATGCAGAAGCTTGCCTGATTCTAGCCAACCCCTTGTGCAGTGACTTGCATGCTGAAGACAATTCAAACATCATGAGGTAAGAAGCTGGTGTTGCTCTTTTGTTCTTGCATGCCTCAATGATGGTAATCTTCTTATACACAGAAACAAAGCTTATCATATAGGACTAAATGAGGGGAGACATCATCTTAAATTCACTAGGTTCATCACATGCCAGGGTTCTGCTTGCTCTTTCCCCCACATGAACTCCAAAATAATTAATGCAAAGGGAAGTGAAAATAGGACATCCTAATTGTGTATGACTTTCTCCATATTTTCCCCTGATGTTTCCTCTAGACAAGAGCTATATACATTTTAAAAACAAGCTTACGAACACCCTCTTCCCCTTTTTATGGAGGTAAGGACCAAACTCAGTACGTGATGTGTTAACTCTACCAGCTGAGCTACACTCCCAGCTGTAACTCCAAGTTGGCATTTAGATAGTGCCCTTATGACTAAGATCCTTTTCAGTTCAAAGACAAAAATGCCAATTGTAAATTCTTGTAGTTGGACTTTTCTTTCTTGGTAACCAGTTCCCAAATAAGCACACAGAAACTTAATTATAAGTGCTTGGCTGATCCAACACCTGAAATTGTGAGAAATAAATATTGTACAGCATAAAAAAATGCTTGACTGATAACTCAGGCTTGTAACTAGCTAACTCTTACATTTTGAATTAACTCATATTTCTTATCTATGCTTTACCATGTGTCTTGGTACCTTTTCTCAATATGGCAAGTTCATCTCCTTTCTGAGTCTCCTTGTGATTCTGAGACTCCTCCTCTTCCATTTCATGCTCTTTTTGTCTGCAAATCCCACCTAACCTCTACATGTCCAGCTGTTGGCCAGTCAACTTCTTTATGAACACAATCACAGTGACATATATTCACACAGTATGAAAGAATATTTTACAAATCCTATTTATATTTTTTTATTTATTGGAATTTCTCTTTGGTAGTTCTAGGAAAAGAGTACTCATAGTTGAGTGTGATGTGTTTTTGCACTCTGGCAAATATTCTCAACATGAAAAGAGTTAGTGTTTCCAACTTTAGCTATGTTGTATCTGTAAGCAGAAAGTTTCCTTCTGGTGATAGAAGCTCAAAGTATGATTTTGGTGGCTCTCTTCCTAGAGCAAAATAAATATGTGTGGTTGAAGATGACTACACAAAGCAAGGGATAGTTAAGAAATTATATCATGTATGTTACACTGAACAGAAGATGCATTTTATGCTCTTAACCTATAAAATGAGACAATTCTGTTAATTACGTCAGGCTACCAGGTGCAAGGCTAAGGTATGTGAAACTATTTCTTTCTTCCTTGTCAATGAATTTGTTTCCAAGTACTAAAACCTGACCTTCCAGTAGATTTGGTTACTTGGTCACTTGAGCAGTGTGTGTTCATTGGTCATGTCATTGTAAGTACTTTTCAGAAAACAATGTAGTGGCACTAGCAGTAGCTCAGCAGCTAGGAGCACTTATCACTCTTGCACAGGACTCCCGTTCCAGGGTCTCTCACACCTTCTTCTGGCTTTGTGGTAGACATACATATGTTTGAGTGGAACACTTGTATACGCAAAATAAAAATAAATAAACCTCAAAAATAACTCTATTAACATAGAATGAAGAAACAAGCTAACAATGAATTTTGTAATATGCTGAGTCCACCCCCACACTTATTCACAAATAAATTTAACTCTGAACTGGATTATATTGCAAAGCCAACATGACTGAGCACATTGTGATTTTTTTCCAGGGTGCTTTCTATTAAGAACTACTCTTCCCATACCAGAGTCATCATTGAGCTCCTTCAGTCCCACAACAAGGTATCGTGGCAGTTGAGTGCATTTGGTTGAAATCTGGAGTCTTTTTAAAGTGGTGGCTCACTTAGGGACACAAACTAGGGGCAGAATTAGTGAGTTCAGCCATTTGACCTGAAGCATTTTTACAACTTCAGCTTGTTTGTTTGTTTGTTTGTTTGTTTGTTTGGAAAGTAGCAGCAGTGGAGGTAGCCACACTAGCCGACACTTTCAAAGGCAGACTGTGACCTTGAAACCACCTCCGTTCTCAAGAGTGAAGAGGCAACTATATTAGGAAAACATGCTCCCAGAAAGGGGTTCTGGTGGTATCAGTATTCTTAATGTCTTCATTGTTCATTTCCCATGAAATAGGGTTTCCTGTCAAAAATCCCCGCCTGGAACTGGAGTACTGGTGACAATATCATCTGCTTTGCAGAGCTAAAGCTTGGATTTATAGCCCAAGGCTGCTTGGTGCCAGGCCTGTGCACCTTTCTGACCACTCTGTTTATTGAGCAGAACCAAAAGGTAACTCTATAAAGTGGTGCTCTTACTCCACGTCCCACACAGCGGGATCTGAAGTAGCGGGGGAAATCAATAAATGCAAGAAGTCTCCAAGAAATGGGATGTGCCTCTCGGGCAGGGAAGTATCGGAAGATTTGGCTTCAAGTTTTGTTTCCCTGGTCTTAAAGAAGTCATTTTCAAAGCATTTGCAACATTGATCTGCAAAACAGGAAGTAACTCTGCTTCCTACCTACATCCCAGGATGCTGTAAATGTAAATGTTTTCATAAATTCAGAAGTTCTTTGAGTTATTGAGAGTAGAAATACAGGCACCTTTAGTTTTAACAGAGAAGTAATATTTAAATGTAAATAAAATATAAAATAATTAGTATAGCAATTATTATATTAACCAAATATAAATGTTATGAATAATAACTAAAATCTAATTAACTTGTTGATTACTTTAGGGCAGATCCACTCAATAACAGAAATAGTGGTCATAAATCGAATAGTGGTACCATGCTGCCTCTCAGTGGTGTTTCCAGGAAGTACCCAGCAGGGGTGGAAAAGCTAAGGAACCAGGAGCCAGAGCCCTCTGGTCACAGTCTTCATGTCTCTGATACTGGGTGTCTACCCACCACTTCTCAGCTTAGACCACAGGTCTTTCATGGGGGACAGATTTCATTCTCATCCTACATTTGCTGCTGCATATGCTGGTTTTCCTCTTGGCCTCTCTTTGGACCCCGTTTGCTACATTTACATCCTTTCTTCCATGGTCTTAGTAAGGAAAGGCAAGAGTAGAGGAAGGTGCTCGGGTTGACAGCGCTAACTCCAGCAGGAACACGACTCTTCGGTAAGTCTTTCTGAGGAAAAGATGATGCAATATAGAGATAAACAGAAGTGAGCGTCAGGCAGTAGGGAATGAGCCTGAATCTGACCAGGATCTCACAGTCACGTCGTGGTGACTGTGTGTGGCCTTGTTGACTTGGGACTTCAGACTTTGCAGAGAAAGTGACGGATTTTGTGTCGTCTTTGACTGTTGTGACTTTAGCACCTGTGACTGGGAAACAAATGAAATGAAAATCCTATATGAAGACTATTTCCTTTCAGGCAGCATGGTATAGATGTGCGACCAACCCTGCCTGTGTATTTCTCTGCTGTTTGACACGGACTTGTTACTCTCCATTAAACATAACCCCAAGGCCATGTGCACCACAAGGTGACTTTGAGAACATAAGAGATATTTGTGGTCTCCATAATTTTTAAAAAAATGAAATTTGGAATTCTAGCAGAATCAGGGCAGGGCTTGTCATTCCTGTATGGTGTGAATCCTCAGATTGTTCCTCTGAATGCATTTTGCCCTCTTGCTGTCTTTTCTGAGCTTTAAGGAGCTCCATCACCTGTGTACCCTTTCAACACCTGAGTGATTCAGGCTAGAAACCCTTGGTAAGTGTCTTTAGTAGTTGATGTAATGGTTTAGATAAAACAGGGCAGGTCCCTCCCTGAGGGGCGGCAGCGGGCCACAATGGGCAGCCTGAACCCACTACCCGAGGCCTCGGTGGGTCCCAGGTTGGTGGGAGGCGGCAGATGAGAGACTTCATGGGGCAGCTGGTCCCATGGGGAGCCATGGTGGGTGAAAGACAGAGAGATGCCATGCAGAGAAAGTGGGTATAGTTTGCTCAGTGGGTTATGGAAGGAAAGGGAAGGGGGAAGAGAGGAAGGGAGAGAAGGGGGAGGAGAGGAGGCAGCAGAGATAGGGCAGAGAGAGCCCAGGCTGGCAGCAGAAGAAAGATCCACTTACCTTGGGCTGGGGTGGGGGTGGGCGGAGCTTGTCTCTTAAAGGGACAGGACAGACCATTATATTTGAGTCATCCATGGCTGCATGCCCTCCTTGTGACGGGTGCTGAGAGATTGAGAATGAACAAGAGATTCATTTGGTCTCAGAATGGAGGAAAGGAATAGGAAAGAGTGCCAAATGATCAGAAATAGGTGGCCATTTTAGCAGGGCAATTTTCAAACCATGAAATTGTTTGAGGAGAATGTCTGAGGTCACAGTTTATCTACATATCAAGAGTTGCTCTAGAGAATCTATAAATTTCCATCTTCATCTGTGGTTCTGGCTTATGTCCTATTCTGTGGAGGTGGTACTGTAGGGTTCACAGGGCAGCAGGTGAGGAGATGAGAAGCTGCCTTATACAAAATCCTCCCCTAGGTGGCATTCAGCCTTGTTAAGCATGCTCGTTCTAGAGCTGGGAGTGTAGCTTAGGAGCAGGGTGGTGCATGTGCAAGGTCCTGGGTTCCACTGCAGCACCAGAGAAAAGCCATCTCTCGCCCCTCATTTCTCTAGAGACCTACTGCTAGTCTTGGGTTTTGCATTATTCTCAATCCCGATCAACATCAACTTGGATTTCTATGACCCTGTAAAGGGTTCTCATCCTTAGGAGAAGCCACCAATATTCTTTTCATTGTGGATGTGATTTTTCAGCCAGAAGTAAGATAAAGTCAATCCTAAGCCTTCGTATCCAGAGAATGACAACTTAGATTCCACATAGTCCCCTCCTGTATCACTGTTAGTGTCTCAAACAACAGTAAGGCTGCTGTGCCAAAGTTAGCGGTAGGCCAGAGAAAATAATTCTAATTCTGACAAGGAAACTTGGGTGCTGCTAACTTAAAAATGTAGCTCTGACTTCAAAGGGAATAAAATAGTTTATTCTGGAGCCAAATTTGAGTGACCAGGGCCTGGGAACACACATTTAAGTCACCCTGAGTCCCATGTTTCTATATGGAAGTGATTTTATTGAGTTTTCATAGTAATCGAACAAGGAAAGCCATAAATCATGACGTTTAAAAATGCACACACACACACACACACACACACACACACACACACACACATTGGGGGCTGGAGAGATGGCTCAGTGGTTAAGAGCAGTGACTGCTCTTCCAGAGGTCTTGAGTTCAATTCCCAGCAACCACATGGTGACTCACAGCCATCTATAATGGGATCTGATGCACTCTTCTGGCCTGCAGGATATATGCAGATAGTACTCATACCTAAAAAATAAAGAAATAAACAAATAAAATTTTAAAAAGAGAACCCATAAAAACAAAACAAAACAAAATCAAAAACCAAAAAAAAAAAAAAAAAAAAAAAAAAAAAAAAAAAAAAAAAAAAAAAAAAAAAAAAAAAAAAAAAAAAAAAATTTAAAAAAAAGAACCCAAAAAAAAAAAAAAAAAAAAAAACAAAAACCAAAAAAAAAAAAAAAAAACAAAAAAAACAAAAACACATCAGTAGATACATCTGAACGGCAGTTACAGCCAGGCAGAGAAATCTCAGTACAGGCCTCTGCTACTATCTGATTGCATTCTGAGTCCTTTGATTGGCGGAGAATAGGACTTTGATAAGTTAATGCAGTCCAAAGGTTCTTCTTTATCTATCAGGAAGTTGGGTCAGAGAGAGGTAGATAGGCAAGGCTCTTTAGGAGGACTGTGGGAACTTGTAATTGGCTCTGGAGCTACAGTCTTCCCAACTCTCCACAGGCGCTGAAGTTTAATTAGTCAGCCAGCCTTTGCCGACAGACACAGCTCTTTCTAGGAATGCTCCCTCACAACACCTTCTGGGAAGAAGCTGGGTGGTGAGGGGCACACATCATCTTGGACTCCACTGAAAACATAAGTTCAGCTCCTCCTTTAACATTGCTCCACATGGATGCTAGGCCACATCTCCTCTCTTTGAGATACTGGCAGTGGAAACTGATTAGTCACTTAGCAGTCCATGCAACCCACGTTATAGGGTCAGTTTTCCTTATTAACGTACTGTACATGTTAATGTATGTATATGCATGTATCTATATGTAACTCTGTATATGATATGGTTTTATTTTCTAGGTTTCCCCTAAATATCCCTGGCAAAAATATTTCTTGAACAGCTTGAAGAACAAAATTCTAACACAGCGCCTCTCTAACGACTTTGTTGGGATGACATTTCCTGCGGTTTCCCGGTATGTTAAGTGAAGCCTCCTCCCCATTCTTCCACGCAGTGCGCTCATCGTACACTGCTGATGGAGGGCTCGCTGTAGGCAGGCTCCGGCACTAACTCTTGAGACGTACGAGCAGTTAGTTCAGAGCCTCTAGATCAGTGCTTCCCAACCTTCCCAACACTGTGACTCTTTAGTCCAGTTCCTGTTGTGGTGAGCCAAAACCATAAAATTGTTTCTGCTGCTACTTCATAACTGTAACTTGCTATTGTTGTGAAATATAATGTAAATGGCTGATATGTGGGGTATTTGATATTCAACCCCCCCCCAAAGGGTCCCAACCCACAGGGTGAGCACCGCCGCTCTGGCTCTTTACAGTTTCACCTCTGGCCCAGCTGGCATTCTTGCTAAATTCTATGTCGGGTGGGATTCAATTTCAGGTGGAATCTATGGTCAGGGACTGCTTTCTCTGTTGAGTAGTTGGTTTTCTTCCCAGCGCGGAGCAGGAAGGGTTGGTTATGTTCATGCAGACCGGCCTACTACTCGTCTCCCTCCTCAGTACCCCTTTGTTTTCCTTCGTAGGCTTTGCTTTGTGAAGATGCATCTCATGCTGATAGCCATCCAGCACGAGTCCCAATTTCACAATTGTTGGTACTGATAAAGCTTTTCATTTGTTCAAGGGTTTTTTTTGTTGTTGAGGGGAGTTTGACTGTTGTTGATAGATGAAGGAGAGAGGGGATATTATCAGACGATTGGTATTTCTCAAGCGCTTGTAAGTCATGAATTTGTAACTAGATATTATAACATTGATATCTATCTATCTATCTATCACTGGATGTTGTAACCTAAGCACCTGAGAGGTTGAGAGGTTGAGGCAGGAGGATCACTGATAGTTTGAGGCCAGGCTGAGCTGCACAGCAAGATCCCAACTCAAAAAAAAAGAAAGAAAGAAAGAAATCAAAACAAACAAACAAAAAAAAACAAAAGATAAAAGACAAAATAAGTTTTTAAATTCTTACAAATATGATCAGGCATATTATTGTTATTATTGTGCTACTTCTCAATTTTTGGTTCAGACCAAGTACCTACATGTTTTGTGACAGTATCTTTATAATTAAATATTTACACTTGACCTTTGACAAAAGGTCAAGAAGAGATATGTAGATGTTTAACATGAACTCAGAGAGCCTTTCTTCCCCCCAAAAGGAGCTGTTCAACAGTACCTAGACACATGGGACATATGCTTGCTAATGGTGATATTTAGGGGCCACAAACCCATATTATTCCTTTTGAGAGTCAAAACCAATCACACCCCTCATTAATATTTTCAGTTAAATATTCACCAAATGCACTACATTGTCTTAGGTAAAGATCTACCAAAACAGCGCTCTGCCCCTCTTGGCAGACATGAAAAGCTGTTCCTAAGGCTTCTCTCACACTCCCAGTGGACTCTAACCTACACTGACAACAGAATGTGTCAGAATCAGGACTCACCTTCATTCGAAGTGAACAGAAGAAACGTAAATTTGTTTGTTTATTTGTTTTCATTGTGTAAGACAGACTATTTCTTGCCTGGCCTGGAATATGCTCTACAGACCAGGCGGGCCTTGAGCTCAGAGAGATCCATCTGCCTCTGCCTCCCAAGCACTGGGGTTAAAGGTGAGCCCCACCATGCCTGTACAGAAGGAAAGGAACACATTATCCGGAATGAAAGAACTGAGGGGCATTAGAGGGGCAAGGGCGTCACTGTCCTGATAACAGGAGCAAGGAGGGAAACTGAGGGGCAGAGTAACCGGCACAGTGCTGCATCAAGGAAAACCGTGGGAAAAATTTAGGACAGTTTTAGAGCACATCAGCCATTGGAAAAGAAAAGAACATTGAAATTCACCTTGATAACTAGTTATACCTCTGTGACAATTTCATCTTTCTTGTTTTATTGTGGTTTCAGAGACCCAGCTGCTCAGACAGACTGGCACTGAGCTACATTCCCATCAGAGAATGTTTATCTAGAATATCTTTATCTTTTGAAGACCCAACCCTGGGTCTAGTGTGTGCAGGGCCAGTGTTGCTCCACTGATCAGGTAGATCTAATTATATGTAATTAATTATATGGACCTAATTATATGGAGCTCATTGTAGAGACAGGTGGTCCAGGATGGGCACCATCGCCTTCCCATAAGGCTGTCCACTGTATGGTCATGCCCTCTTTGTTGTGGTTGCCTAAGGCAACAAAGCATCAAGCACATGGATTGGTCAATCCTTCTCAGGTTAATGACTGTCCAAAAGGAGGAACTTCCCCTCTGCTCAATAGTTAAGCACTTCTCTGCCTCTCTTAGCGTTGTGTAGTAGCAATCACACAACAGATTAAGCATAGGCAGTAAATAAAATAGACTTAATTTGATTAATATGTCAACTTAGAGAATCCAGCATGAAACATCAAATATTACTACAGAGATTAGCGGAAACTTACTGTCTCTCTCCTTCTGTTTCCAGTAGTCTCATACTAAATCCATCTGCACAAGTGAAGCTGAGTAAGGACACCCTGGGGTTCTTTATTGCTGAGTCCCCTCAAGCTGTCAAAAGGTACTGCACTTTGCAAGTCGTTTCTGGAGAGGACACACTAGGCCAAATAGAAGCTAATGGGAAACAGATGGCAGCAGCAACATGTCTCCTTGGTGTTAGCTGTCACTGAGGTCATTCTCGATTTCCTCTCTTTGTCCAGGGCCTTCTTTTACTGTTCCACCTGTCACAAGGATGTGTACACTCCTGAGCTAATTGAACAATGTGATTGCAAAAACAACCAGCAACAAGCCCGAGGTAATTTATTTTCTCTGTCCTTAGCCTATTTCCTGGGGGTCTGGCGAAGGAGGGGAAAAAAGGCTTCCATCACTGAGAAGATAAGGAGCAATTGAACTTGGCCAAGATAAGGCCTGTGCTTCCCACTGGGGACCCAAGACCTGACCACTGGTCTTCTAAAGCTGTAAGACAAGAACGACAGTACACCTTTGTGGTTGCCCAGTTCAACTCCCTTACAGGCCAGGAGAGTGAACTCCAGAGAGATTTAGTCATTGGCCCCACAGCCAGCAAACAGCATCATCAAAATGCACCTCAGCTGTGCCGACTGCCGGCCGCTGCTCTTCCCCTACAACACAGCGATTTTCTCAACTTCAGCCTGAAAACCCAGCCCGCCCTTGAGGGCTAGACTGTCCATGAAATTACTGCCTTCAGAGTAGTCGTTGAACACTTTTTCCCTGGTAGACAGTGGCGAGTTTATTCTGACACGGTGTGAGAGTGTAACTCTGTCTTTTGTCTAGTTGAACTCAATAGCTCACTAGCAACTCTTTCCACTTTAATGCAAGAAAAGGAAGACTAACCCTAAATGTGCAGATAAGTTTGTCTCTTCTACTAAAAAAGTTAGTCTTCTCCAGGAGCTTTTATAATCTTGGATAAATTCCAGTATCTTAAAACAAAAACTTTATCAGCTCCAAATGTGACTCTCCTGGTGGAATACATTTCATAGATTAAACTTTTTATCTCTTTTTCAATCTCATCTTTCCCTATATTTACCTACACAATTCTGGAGACACCCTTTTCCCAACAAAACAACTATATATGAAGTGAAACACCATGTGCTAACTGATTTATGTCAACTTGACCCAAACTAGAATCACCTGAGTGGAGTGAATGGCTGCTGAGAAATACCTCCATGAGATCGGCCTATAGGCAGGTCTGTGGGGCATTGTCTCAGTTACTGATTGGTGTGGGAGGACCCAGCTCACAGGAGGTGGTGCCCGGTCATAAGTTAAACATGCTAAACATGAAAGCATAAAAATAAGGTATTGTCCCAAAAACATTATGCAAGAGAAATTGTATTTATAAATGTAATGAAACAAATCTGTAAATCTTAAGATGTCTTTGTATATCTTTAAACAAGTTAATATTTTTAGATGTATTTTAACTTTTATTTATGTGTGCGGGTCTGTGTTTGTATGAGTATATGCCATGTGTGCAGGGGCCTGTGGAGGCCAGAAGAGAGTGTCAGATCCTCTGGGAGCTGGCATTAGAGGTAATTGTGAGCTACCTAATATGGGTGCTGGGAACCAAACTCAGATCCCCTGAAGAGCAAGCAGCGTGCGCTCTTAACCACTGAGCCATCCGTCTCTCCAGCATCCTGATCTCTTTTTTTCTCCAATGCTCATCCTGTACCCCAGCTTTTGCGTTGTATCTTTTCTCAACTTGGCAAAGATAAAGACTTTTAAAAACCCTCATATTTAGCAATCAAAACTTGTTTTTAGTGGCCAGAATTTATCTTAAAATGTTTATATATACATACATGTCTACACATATACATACATATATCTTAAAATTAGGCATATGTTAACAATGGTGATCAATAACTTAGAAGATGTATAAATGAAAGGGTCATGAGTTTTGTTATTTAGATCTGTCTTAGGTCATAAAACAACACATAAAGCAATTATTTATCAGCTGGTCAGTAATTGAAAGAACTTATAAATACTTACACTAAAAATAATTTATAAGCACTTAACAACAACAACCACAACCTCAGAGAACATGTAACAGGGTTCAAGGAAGCCTCCATGTGAGATTCCCAAGCAGTCCTTATAGAAGTGGGTATTTTGGGCAGCCCCCAAACACATAGTGGCTTTCAGGGCATGCTTGCAGGGACTCTGAAACCACTATACATTGCCTGGCCCCAGTGACTCTCTGCGACCACAGTACAGGGCTTCATGACTCCCTCAGTCTGGCATCTCTCCTGTCTACAAAACCAGTACCGTATGCAGGATCACAGTTGCATCAGCTTCTACATGATGATCCAGAGGAAACATGTTCCTAGTTGTTTCTCAGGATCAGGGCATCCCTTGGTGCATTCTCAGCTTAGACCCTCTGGCCTTTCAAATGAATTAGCATTCTTATATGCTGGAGCCTTTGTTGACTGGGTCTTATCTTTGAGGCTTTCCTGTTGTCTCAGTGCAGAGCAGGAGGTCTCTCTCTAACCATTACAGCCTTTCTGGCAGATGCCCTGCTCAACTTTAAACTTTCTGGAGCTCTTTTCCTTGGAAAAATGCTCATCTTTAACATCATTCTGTTCTTATAAAAGAAAACATTTAACTGGGGCTGGCTTACAGTTCAGAGACTTAGTCTATTCTCATTATGGTGGGACGCATGGTGGCATGCAGGCAGACATGGTGCTGGAGAAGTACCTAAGAGTTCTACACCTGGATTGTCAGGCAGCAGGAAGAAAGAATGACACTGGGCATGGCTTGAGCTTCTAAAACCTCAAAGCCCACCCACAATGACACACTTCCTCCAACAAAATCACACCCAATCCGACAAGGCTACATCTCCTAATAATGCCATTCCCTGGGGACCAAGCATTCAAACCTATGAATTGGGGGGGGGCCTTCTTATTCAAAACATCACAGTTGTTTTATAGCAATCTTCCTTAAGGTACCCACTGGAAAACCCTGGTCAACTGTGTTATGATATTAACATTTACCTTGAGAGCATGAAGCCTTTCTACCATTTCTGTCCTAAAATATGAGAAAATTATTACTTGTACATTATCAACACAGAAAGGCAGATAGACAGATCAATGGACAGAAAGATAAGTACCATAAATTAATAAAGTTGAACTGTGTTTTAGGAGGAGATTGATGTGGCTGAGTATATGTGTGCAAGGGGTCATGTCTCGTGTGTGACTTTTCTCCATCTTACGTTTCAATATTGCTTATTTAATCTACTTATTTCAAGTATTCCTGCATTTATCCTCACGAACATCCTTAAAAGTAATAGTGTGTTTCTTTTTATTTTTGCAGAAGAGGAAATTATTAGTTTTTATGTTATTTTTATAGGTGGAAATTCCCAAGCAGTTTGAGACATACCCTTGGAAGAGCAGATTCTTTAAAAGTCTGAATTGCTAGTAAAAAAAAAATACCCTGCAAGGGAAGATCAAATAGAAACTCACTACACCTGACAACAGTGAATTGGAGCCTGACCAAATGTACAGGAAGGATGGGGTTTGTAGGGTTTGTAGTTAGGCTTCCCAGTCCTGTGTAACTCCAGTCTCTGCCGCCCCTTGCAAGACACAGAAGAAAGTGCAGAAGTAACTCAGAGATACTCTCACATGCCAGGTGGATTTGCAGCCTGTGCAGTCAGTCTGATTCTTTAGGGCAGTGGTCCTCCACCGTTGGGTTGGGGGTTGCATATCAGATATCCTGCTTATCAGATAGTTATGATTTGTAACAGCAGCAAAATTAGTTATGAAGTAGCAACAAAAATAATTTTATAGTTGGGGGTCACTACAACATGAGGAACTGCGTTAAAAGTTGCAACATCAGGAAGTTTGAGAACCACTGGTATAGATGGAAACCAAAGACTTGGCTATAATCCATCTTTTCAACCTAGCAGTCGCTAAGGATTCACAGATTCTTCCTAGGCAGGAGCCTGGAAACGATTCGGTCAGTGGAAATGGTTGGGAAGTCCCTGGGAAGGAGGTGGCAGATGATGCATAATTCATTGAGGTTGCTGTGCACTTACAGGGCCAGACATCGTGGTGATGAAAAGCAACAATAAGAAACCCACTTGCAATCCAGAAAATCAGGATTCTATTTCAAGAGAACAGGAGAGCTTTCTTGCCATCACAACCCCTGAGAATAGGTAAGAACCACAGAACAGCAACATCTTACATCACTCAGCATTAAAAATTTGACTTAGGTTAAAACATTTGCTTTATCAGAACCTCTATAGAGCAGTAGAATTGCTGTTTACAAAATATATTCATCCCTACTTTGGCTCCATATCACATACTTTTTTCTACCATTGCTCAGATCTTTGGGGCACTAATAACCTTGTGCACCCAATTTCTTCCAGGTCACCTTTCAAGTACTCTATAAAAGAAAGAGCTAATTCTTAGCTAGCCCCAAATAGCCTTTTTGTTATTACCCCCATACTTGTAACAAATTGCTAATGAGATTGCCTAAGGGTTTTGTTTGTTTATTTGTTTGCTTATTGTTGTTTTTGGTTTTTTGAGACAGGGTCTCATTATGGAGACCAGGCTGGCCTTAAACTCTAGAAATCCACCTGCCTCTGCCTCTTGAGTGCTGTGGTTAAAGGCATAAACCACTATGCCTAGCTAAGATTGCCCAAGTTTTTGAATCTGCAAAATGGGACCAAAGAGTTCTCCCTCCCCAACTATCTTTTCTCTCCAGTTCCTCAGTGTATTAAGATTTCTACCTGGAGATGAAGATGCGGCTGAGTTGGTAGAGTGCTCTAGCATGTACAAAAACCTGGACTTGGCATGCTGAGCAGTGGTAGAGCACACCTTTAATCCCCGCACTCGGAAGGCAGAGACAGGCTGATCTCTGTGAGTTCGAGGCCACCTGGTCTACAAGAGCTAGTTTTGGGACCTCTAGGACTGTTACACAGAGAAACCCTGTCTGGAAAACAAGCAAACAACAAACAAAAACAAAAAAAATACCCTGGGCTTGGGACAAAAACTAGACATGTTAGACATGTTGTCATTCTCTTGTAATCCCAGTACTTGGGAAGGTTGGGAGTTCAAGGTCATTGTTGTCTATACAGTGAGTGTGAGGCTAACCTGACTACATGAGACTCTGTCTAAAGAATAAAGAAAAAAAATTTATTAACCAGAAAACAAGGTGGAGAATTATTTGTTTAGTTGATTCTAAAAAATCAGACCAATCTAAAATATTTATCATCCCTAATTTTAATAAAAACAGCTCTGTAATATGTAGGCAATATTTCAGTTTAGTAAGAATAATAATATAGGAAGGTCCTTAAGGATTGAGAATTGTGATCATCTAAAAGTAAATATATTATCCATGGAACATAAACTATTATGAAGAGATTATATAATATGACCAAAATGGCAGATTTTTAAATGATTGAATGGTATTAACTATACAAGTACTTTGCTAGTATAACTTTTATATAAAACAGTATGAGAGTTCCTTTAAAAAAATTAAAATATACATGTGTCTTAGGGTTTTTTTTATTGCTGTGAAGAGACACCGTGACCATGGTAACTCTTACAAAGGACACATTTCCTTGAGGTGGCAGCTTACAGTTTCAGAGGTTCCCTCCATTATCATGACGGGAGCATGGTGGCATGCAGGCAGATGTGGTGCTGGCTACATCCCTACCAGGATGTTGACTGCCTGTCACACTGAGTGAAGCTTGAGAAAAGAGACCTAAAGCCAACCCTACAGTCACACACTTCCTCCAACAAGGCCACACTTCCTAATAGTGCCACTCCTTTGGGGGCAGTTTTTTTCAAGCCACCACAACAGGTGATCCAGTGATCCAATTTCTGAATATTAAGCTAAAGGGAACGAAATTCGTCTATCAAATGATTCCAAAATGCTCCTTCCAGCTGCAGCTTTCACCACAACGGGCGAGCTCTGGGGCCTGTGGTGACAGTAAAAGGATGAAGAAAACGGACCTGTGTCTCTAGAGCCACACTGCAACACATGCGCACCTTTTAGCTGCTGTTGTTTGTTCGGTTGGTTGCTTGATTTTGATTTTTGTTTTTTTGAGACAGGGTCTCACTATATAGCTTTGACTTTCCTGGTACTCAGTATATAGACCAAGCTGGCCCTGAACTCAAAGAAATCCACCTGCCTCTTCCCCCAAGTACTGAAAATAAAGGTGTGTGCCTTTATTTTGGAGATTCCCATTTTATAAAGAAGGCATTCCTGTCCTTTGGGGGAAAATGGATGAACCTCAAGGAGTGTTCTTGAAGGAAGTCAAAAGCAGAGCAATGAATACTCACATATACATCAAGTCTACAGAGGATCTCATAGAAAACCAGAAGGTACTTGCCAGTCATTGGCTACAGCAGAATAAAGGAGTGTTAGCCAAGTGTATAACAATAACAAGAAAACAACACACAAGTACAATTCTCACTACATATTCCTTAGTGTTGTGTGCTTGGTGGTGTTGTGTATCAACTTCACAAAAACTAGAGTTATCAGAGGAAGGAGCCTCAACTAAGGAAATGCCTTCTTGAGATCCAGCTGTAAGGCATTTTCTCATTTAGTGATCAATGGCAGAGGTCTAAGCCCATGGTGGGTGATTCTAACCCTGGGCTTCTGGTCCTGGGTTCTGTAAAAAGGTGGACTGAGCAAACCATGGGAAGCAAACCAGTAAGCAGCTCCCCACATGGCCTCTGTAGCAGCACCTGCCTCTGGGATCCTGCCCTGTTTGAGTTCCTGTCCTGACCTTCCTTCAGTGACGAACACCAATATTAAAGTATAAACCAAGAAAACTCTTTTCTCCTCAACTTGCCTTTGATCTTCCCATGATCCTCCTGGCCATCAGAGTTGTGGTGGGGTATGGGAGTGGTGAGCTTTACTCCCCTGTCAGTTTCCAACTTCCCACGCCCATCGCCCCTGCTCCTGGTGCTGCAATCATGGCTTGTCAAGCTCTGCTCTCCTCTCTGGGCACTGAATTCAGCCTTGATTGGCGGTCCAGCAGTGCATAGGGTCCACAGCCCAGAAGTTCTGCAGAAGCCTCTCTTCCACCTCAACCTTGCTCCTCACTTGCTGTATCCCACTGGTCCAGACATGGAGGGGAGGAGAGTTGGGTATTCTGAGCAAGAGGACCCTCAAACTAAGCCTTAAGCGCAGGCCTTATAATTTGTTAGCTATTGCCTTTCGTCCATAAAACACAAGGAAAAGGTCTCCAAGATCTCTTGCAGAGTTGGAAAGATGGACTTTTGTACTTTAAGAGTTCTATTTTTTTTGGTTGTTAACTTATATCTCATTGAAAATACATCTGGTTCGAGGCCAGCCTGGTCTACAAGAGCTAGTTCCAGGACAGGCTCCAAAACCATAAAGAAACCCTGTCTCGAAAAACCAAAAAAATAAAAAATAAATAAATAAAAAAAATAAAAAAAGAAAATACATCTGTATTCCCCAGCTCCCTAAGTGTTAGCAGGAGCCACATGACTGAGCCTGGCCAATAAGCTATGGCTTTGGCCCTAGGGCTGCTATGCTAGTTCCCTGGACTTTCTCAGACTGCCTCTCCACTCTCTCTGCTCAGGAATGGGGCATATGACAACGTGGAGGACACTACAGAGCCGCTGGACAGAAGTGGAATGTTTCACTGGTGCCAATCAACACCCTTGGACAAGGTGATTCTGGTAGGTGACCACACTGCAAAGCTCAGGTAACACGCAGTTTGCAGGGCGAAGAATGACCTACTAGTCACAAGAGCAGCATGTTGTCTGTAAACCGTGAGTCTGGAAGGAAGGCTACATTAGCCACACACATTGCAGGCCACGAGCCGTGGGCATGTGACAAAGGCATGCTGCGGTGTAAAATGCAGGTGACGTCACCTATGAGGCCTTTCTCTGAGCAGCTTCTCTGAAATAATTGTTTTCAACAATGCTTTCCCTGAAACGTAACAAATCTAAAGGTCCTAGATAAACATACGTACAAGGACTCCGCATTCTTTTGTTTTAAAATAAAAAAATGTCCCTAATTTATTGGTCAAAATTTGACTTCCCTATATTTATATTTAATTAAAAACTGCACCTGTTAAGCAAGCCTTGCAGACATGATAGTTCTGTCCCTCCTCCTGCTCTCAAGCAGGTAATTTCCCCATCTGTGACTATTTAAGAGTTATAAACATTTTCTTGCTTTTTCAAAAGCATTTTAGTACACATGCCACTCCTCCTATTCCCTGCCTTTGTGGTTTAATGCTAGAATCCTGACAGAATATGTTCAAATATTTATAAAACACGACCACTCACTTGATCAGAATCATTCATTTCTCAGAGCTGTCATATCAGCTGGAAGATGTCTTAGCTATCAAACAACCATTTTGGCAATTCTACCCATGCTAGGTAAATGTCTGCTGAGTAGGAAGTCAAGCGTGTTTTCAGCTTTTTCAGTGGAAGCAGGTCTTAAAAGCTGGACCCAGATGGACACACTGAAGAGAGGCAGGGAGGGCAGTGGGTGAGAAGGTTTTGTAACACATGCAAACATGTCTTTGTACTTCCCCTAAAATACTGGTTGTAGAATGTGTGTGGCTCAGAGTAAGTGCTCAGTCCTTTATGGAGTTTAGAAAGTGCTCTGGTTTTTATAATGCTCGGGTTTTGAATTTTTGTCCACAGGAATGAAAAGTCCAGATTTCAAAAACTCAGAGCCTTTGAACTTGGTTCTGCTTGCAGAAGGGACAAGTTGATTACTCATTTTGCATTACTTTGAACAATGACATCTGTCAAACCACCATTTTTCTTAAGTGTGAGACAGGTTTTGCCATAGTTGGTTGGAGGAAATGGTTTCCATAGCTGTGTTTATGGATGCGGTCTGCCATGGATATTGTTTCTAATTTCTCAGGTCATCTCAGCAGAGCAACTGTTAGACTTTAGGCACGTTGCATGACATTTACTTAGTGGCTTCATTATTCAAGTTAAAACTGATCAGATTAAACAGACAACCATTTAATTAAGTTAGTATTCATATCAGTCTCTAGGCAGCTCTGGAGAAAAGTAGTTTTATATCCCTGCAGAAGGCAATCCCTGCAGAAAGAGTCTTCCCCAGGACGTAGTGATTTCATCAAATGAGTGGATGTGTCAGGTGTTAATTCTTATTGGTATATATATATATATCCATTTTGAAATATTCTAATTTGTATGTACATAGGCTATAGAACTCACTCATGTGAAATTTAAATACATGTAACAGTCTTTACCAACATTCAAGTGTTTTCCTTTAAACTTTTCGAGACTTTGGGTGGGGTGTAGTGGTGCACACCTCTAACTTTAGATTTTGGGTGGGGTGTAGTGGTGCACACCTTTAGCCCCCAGCACATAGGAGACAAAGACAGGTGGGTCTTGAGAATTGGAGGCCAGCTTGGTCTATATAATGAGTTCTAAGTCAGCCAAGGCTACACCATAATATCCTATTTCAAAACACACACACAAATTCACGCACACATGCACATACACACCTATATGCACACGCATACACACATGCACACACTTGAGGGCTGAAAAGATGGCTCAGTAGTTAAGAACACTGGCTGCTCCTCAAAGGACCCAAGTTCGATTCCTAACACCCACATAGTGTCTCACAACTGTCTGTAACTCTAGTTCAGGGGATCCAGTCCCCTTTCCTGGCCTCTATGTGCATAACGTACACATGTAGTACACAGTCATGCATGGAGGCAATACACCCCATGCACACAAAATAATAAAATTATTTTATAATTTTTAAAAATAAGCAAAAAACAAAACAAGAAATCACCCCTGAACAAACGAACAAACAAAAACCCAGTTTAGGAAGGAGCTCAACAAAAATCGAAGTTGATTGACACCTGTTGAAGAGCACGCTTTCAGTGTTACTCAATTTCCACACAAAAGATTTACTATTTCAAACATTTAAACAGAAAAATTGAAAGTTAAACAGGTTGTTTATTTACACAGCTAAGATAGAGACAAAATTCAAAATTGAGTCTTCTGGTGCCTCCTCTCCAAGTTCTCTGTTTGTATCAAAGGAGTTTTAAAATAAGATTGTGTACATGTGTTCTTGTGTCTACCACATATGTGTGGGTACTCCTGGGGGCCAGGAGAGGGCATCAGATCTCCCCCGGATATGGAGTTGGAGGCAGCTGTGAGCCACTCAAGGTGGGAGCTGGGAGCCGAGCCTTGATCCTCAGAGAAGCATCGCATGGTTTTAACTTCACAATGAATTTCCTCAACTTAATAAAGAATTTATCAAATCAGTTCAGTTATTAGATGTAATCATATGAACCTGCCATATTCAACCGTACTTGACACATCAGAATGATACTGACCTGACTTTTAATTGATTCAGTTCATACTGAAAGAAAGCTTTAGAAAGCAAAGAGTGCACAGATACATACCCCACATGTGTGTGTATGTGTGAATTCCTTCATATGTATGTATATATGTGCATGTGTAAATATATACATTATGCTGTAGCTGCACCTGTAAGATCCATTTTTGTGTAAGCAGTTGATTTTATTAGCCTATAAAAGTACTACTCTGGAGACAAAGTCAGGAGGGAAGGGAGGTGGGGCTCATTGCAGAACTCTTACCTGTCTGTGAAATTGACCTGAGTCTGGCATGTGTCTCCTTAGAAACGGTCTGACAAGTCAAAACCTGTGTTTCGGAACCACATTGTAGCATGTGTGTTTGGAGATGCCCAATCAGCCCTCATTGGGCTTCGGAACTTTGTGATGCCCCTGAGAGCCAGCAACTACACTCGGCAAGAGCTGAAGGACATTGTGTTTATCGGGGCTCTGGAATACTTACAGAGAGAATGGCGATTTCTCCGGAACTTTCCCCAGATATACATTTTTCCTGTAAGCAATACATGAGGATAATGATGTAGTACTAGTATTTATGGTCATAGTAACGATATTTATAGTTTGCAATTACATGGTACCTACTATGTGCCAGAAACCAGCCACAGTTTGCCTATATTACTTCATTTAATCCTCTAAATAATCATATGGGGTAGAACATAAAAATGCCAAACCTTAGGTATGGAAACAGTAGGTTTCCAAGTAGGTAGCTTTTCCAAGATCACAGAACAGGTGAGTAGAAAGAGGAGGATTTAAATCCAGACATTAAGGACACAGTGTATGGGAGGACACAGTGAACTGTGTGGAGCTAGCAGGCAGTACCGTATATATCATAGTAATTGCACAGCTTAAGTTTTAGACTGGGCCAACAAGCAAGCAACAAGTATGTATATACCATAATAATTGCACGGCTTACGTTTTAAGAAGCACTTAGCATTTTTTTTTTTCGAGACAGGGTTTCTTTCTTTGTGGCTTTGGAGCCTGTCCTGGCACTAGCTCGAACTCATAGAGATCCGCCTGCCTCTGCCTCCCGAGTGCTGGGATTAAAGGTGTGTGCCACCATCGCCCGGCAGCACTTAGCATTTTAAGAAGCACTTCTGGTCAGAAAATAATTACAGACAAATCCAGATGACTCACAGTGTTGGATAAATGTACGTAGGCTCGGGAAAGAGAAGGAAAAGATTATAGAGCGTTGAAAAAGACAAACAGTCATAGATTAAAGGAGTAAAGATAATAAAATAAATATCAAAAACAAGAGAGTAAAAATAAGCCATGTAAAGATGGAAAATTCGCAGAGTGTCTGGATTATGTATATTACTGTGTTTTCTTTTAATATTTTGACTGTAAATAAGCTAAGTATAGAGGGACACTTCCTTGTATGAACTGCTAAGTTAAACATAAAAACATAAAGGTATCTTGACTTCCAAATTTGAGTCTAATGATAAGTTGCTTCGGAAAAGAGGTCCTTCTTTTGTTTCCACAGAAGATGAGAACCTTTGGATTGCTTCCAGACCAATATAGTTTCGTGGAACAAGACCCCTTGAAAAGTTGCTGTAAACACCCCACAAAGAAAATTACTTTGCCCAATAAGCAGCACGAAGCAGTTTGGAGAGAAATAACTATGCCCATATTTCCAAATATTGTTCATAATTGTTTGTTTACATTTAAGGGGGGGATATGATATAGATATGCTATAGAGATTTGCATTGGTATGGATCTTGGTTTATTGATACAATTTTAAGGTCAATTTTGTTATATGTATATGTATTTCTGATCTTAATTAAGGTATTGTATTTGTGTAGCTCATTTAAAATGTAGTGTATAATTAAAAAATATAAGTTAATAGATACTCATCTATAATAGTAAAGCTTATAGTCATGTTAGTTAGATTTTCTAAATGTACAGAGATGTATTTCAGATGGAAAAGTATTCTTCAAATCTTTCAGAGACCTTCAGAATATGGCATTTAAATGATTTAAAAATTTAGGACTTTTCATGACAATAAGACACATCTGCTCCTGGCAGTAACAATCTACTTCAAGAGGAAGATAGGCATCAAAGAGGCTCCTTATGGAGTTTGTTAGATGAACTGGACATGCAGGAACCACAGAGAAATGACTGCTGAACTTGCATAAAGGTGAGATAATCCTTCGGGGTTCCTGCTTCATGAAAGAGTCTTCAAGACATTCTGCAGGATACAGAAGAAAGTGACTGGCAAACTGCCAACATAGGCATACCTGTCTTTGAAATTTCCTACTTCATAGTATCTGCTGGATATTATGGGCCTGTAGGCAGAAGATGGATGCCCCAACAGTACAGAAGAACTTTAGGTAACTGTCGAGGCAGCGAGATGTCTCTGTCAACTCTAGAGTTTTGGAAGTTGCTTTCAATGCACTTCCTGTTTACTTAGGTAATATTATATCCTTCTGGAGTCTTTGATGAAGTTGAAGAATTTATCATTATTGTTTTCCTTATATATTCCTTATCATATTATAGTTATGATAAAAGATAAAGTAGACATAAATGTTGTAACTGTAATTCTTGCTTGATAATAACTGTTTGTTATATGTAATTTACTGTGTTAAAGTTAAAGCTTTCCTTTTTGTTTAAACAGAAAAGGGGAAATTGTGTGGGAGGTCCTTCTGTCTGTGTGTTGCTTTTCTTGGCTAATGAATAAAGAAACTGCCTTGGCCTGTTGATAGGGCAGAACTTAGGTAGGCGGGGAAGACAGAACTGAATGCTGGGAGAAGAGTCAGAAAGATGCCATGGATTTGCTGCCAGAGATAGTCATGCTGAAACTTTGCTGGTAGGGCATGACCTCATGGTCATATACAGAAATGGGTTAAATTAAGATGTAAGAGTTAGCCAATAAGAAGTTAGAGCTTATGAGCCAAGCAGTGATTTAATTAATACAGTTTCTGTGTAGTTATTTCAGTTCTGGGCAGCCAGGACAAACAAGCGGGCCCTCCCGAGTTTGTGTTCCGACCAGCATATTTTATGGACTGTATACATTGAGAATTTCTCTGTGTTTGACGGTCTGTTTCTCCCTTACTGGTTAAACCTAAGCTGGTTCTGGCTGGGCCTTTGGGTTCTGACTTACTCGTCTTTTCTGGTCACATCGTAATGGAACGCACAGCCACACGGGGCCATCACAGGGAGGAGATGGGGAGGAGGGGCTCTGTCTCCCCTATTGCAATGGACCTGTGGTTGGAATGGCACTTTCTCACTGTGACTGTGCTGAGAGGTGGGACCTACAGGAAGTGACCAGGCATGAGGACTCTGCTCCCGTGAGTGTGGTAATGCTGCAGCTGTGAGTGACAAGGGCTGGCCACTCTGGAGTGGGACCTGATGAAAGGGGAAGGTGGCCTCATGCTCTGTCCTGTGTGCACGCTTGCTGGGTCCCCACCCCCCAACCCCACTCAGATGCAGCAGGAAGGCCTTCATAAGATGTGGCCCTTCTCTCTTGGATTTCCTAGACTGTGGAATTATGGGAAATGAATTTCTTTTTTTCATAAATTTCCCAGTTAAAGAAGCAGAAGAACGGGCTAAGACAGACTGCAGTGTGATTGTGTGCCACTCCAGGTGACATTTTATTTACATTGAACTTTGATAGGCTTGTATCCCTAGCTGTGGATGAAAATTCCATTATAAGCACTGTGGAAATGCACCAAAGCATCTGAATGTTTAATAAAATAATACTGGTGGTGTGTGAGAAATACTGGTTTTCTAAAAAGCAAATTGGATTTGCTGCTTTTTAAAAAGCCACCATGAAGTCCCTGTCCCTCATCCTCCCTGCTTCGCTCTACACAACAAGAGAGAAGAAAGCCGGGCAGTGGTGGCGCACGCCTATAATCCCAGCACTCGGGAGGCAGAAGCAGGCGGATCTCTGGGAGTTCGAGGCCAGCCTGGTCTACAAGAGCTAGTTCCAGGATGGGCACCAAAGCTACAGAGAAACCCTGTC
>NW_026067936.1:2861805-2980984 GCF_014885135.2 Alexandromys fortis
AGAGAGAGAGAGAAGATGCCTAGAACTCTCCAGCCTTAGCCAGTGTCACGAATGATCAATATTAGACTCTTTCACAGGGTATTTCTGTGATAGACCTGACCATGTTTTAGATAAGATTGTAGAAGGACCTTGGAACTTTGGGCTGGAGAAGCCGTTGAGTGTTCAGCTGAATGAACTTTTGTTTGAACTTTGAAGCTAATGCTCAAAGCAGCTCAGATAATGGAGGCTTGTGGAATTTCAGAAGGAATTTAAGAGTTCGTTAAAGAGTCTGTTGGTGGTGTTCGATATTTGGAGCTTTGAGAATCTGTGGTTCTGGTCAATTAGGACTGAAGAATTGGCTATGATTAAGAAGAGACTAGAACCACTAAGGTGAAACCTTTGCTTTATTAGGACAATTGATGCTGATTTGATGGAGGTGAGATTAAGTGGTGATTGAGAAGAGACCAGCATGATCCAGGATCATTAATGTGGGAGGATTTCCTCAGACTCAGCGCAGGAAGCCAAGGCTGTCTGTACCTATGGTAGTACCTGAACTCTGTAAAGTGTAAGAGTCTCCCTTGTGACACTGGTTTGGAGGCATCAAGGAGTCATGGAGAGTGGCTGAGACTTGACTTTCTGAGAGGCCAGTAGAAGCCAATGGTGAAGGTGAAGCCTCAGTTGAAACAGAAGACTCAAGACTGAATTAGTCAGAGATAAAGTGTAGCCGTAGCCGCGGTAGAGTCCCTGAAGAAAGCCTATGAGAGTCTTTTGGTGAAAATACAGCCCAATTGCAGCAGGACTCAGAGTGGAAATTCCATTACCTGGGACAACCACCAAGGACAGCAGCAGCTATGGAGTGGAGCTGGCCTGAGCTTATGAGATGAGCTATGTGTACTATTGCAAGCCCTTTGGAGCCTAGAAAATTGTGTTTGAATTCCAAAAGTCTGAGACTGAATTATATGCTATTGAATTTGTTTTACTTTGCTTTAATTCTATGTCCTGATTCTTCTTGGATAAATTATTTTTATTTTATAGGATCCTATGGTTAAGAGACTTTGGATATTTGTATATTTTGAAGAGGCTTTGAACATTGATAGAAACTATAGATGTTTTTAAAAGACTGAATTTTTAAATGCTGTGGAACTTCAAAAATTATTTATGTTCTGATATTAACATTAATATGATATTGTGGAGATAAACTAGAAAGAAAAAGTTATGGATTAAAATGATGTGTCTGTGTATCAAACTGACAAGAGATCATTTGTGCTGACTAGTTTGATGTCAGCTTGACACAATCTAGAGTCACTTGGGAAGAGGGAACCTCAATTGAGAAAATGCTCCAACCTGTGGTACATTTTCTTGATTGATAATTTATGTAGGAGGGCCTAGGTCACTGTGGGTGGTGCAGGACTACCAGAAGAAGCACTCCTCTGTGGCCTCTGCATCAGTTCCTGTCTCTAGGTTCCTACCTGTTTGAGTTACTACGTTGACTTCCTTCTGTGATGAACTGTAGGGTGTAAGTATAAGCTGAATTAAACCCTTTCCTCCCCAAGTTGCTTTTGATCATGGTACTTCATCATGGCAGTAGAAATGTTGACCAGGACAAACCCCAAGCATCCTAAAGATGGGGCTACATTACTAGCTACATGAGAATACGGGAGGGATAGCCTACTAGCAAGGCTGAGAGATATAGAATTAACCTATAGCTCCATGATGCCTCCTTTCTTTGACTTTTTCATCGCCATGGTCACTTTTTGCTTTCTTTTCTCTTACTTGAGTTGTCAAAATGGATTTTTGCTCACCATGATTCTCCTTTGTCCCATCCAAACTTGTTCTCTGAGAGGGATCTGTCACATCAATCCCCAATAAGACACTAACAATTTCCAGGACAATGTATCAGACAACTGATAATTGCTAGTCAAGCCAGTAGAGTCTTTAGCTCAAAACCTGCATCACCCACAAAGACCCGGCTCCATGAGCCACAATCTCAGACCTGTCCATCTGAAGACCCCTTCACAACATGGAACTCTCCCTCTAGGGATCTGCACTCTACACTGGAGATCTGCATGCGGTCAGCATAGAGCACTGCTCCATGTGTGCGATCTTAGCATCCCCGTACAAGCCACTGAGCAGCCAGATTCTGGTGGACACTGAGACTATCATGGCCACCCTCAACATTCAGTCCCTGCGGATCAGCTGCCCAACCCCGATACCTTCAGTGCCAGGTCAGAACAACTCCTGAGGGGAAGGGCCTAGGGAGGATGGGATAAGGAGAGAGAATTAAATCCTCCCCAAATACTTGAGTTGTGAGGAGCAAGACGGATTGGGACAGATGTCACAGATTTTCTGACTGTGACAATATTATGGTAGGAATAACCAAGTTATTTCCTCTTGAGTTCAAAGTCATATGAAAACCCATATCCATCTTCAAGGTTGAAGTCATGTACACTGGTTTCCAATTTTAAGGAAAAAGGCACTGAAATGTAAGAGGCATTATTTTTGCTGTTAATCTAATATTGGAAAGTGTAGCAACTACTATGTTATGATAACAAGTTGTATTAATCAATTCTTTTTTACTCTTACGGGTGTTTTTCAGTTATTATTTTAAAACTTAACTTTCTTTATAGGATAGAAAGATTTAAAAAATTCATTCTATTTTTTCGAGACAGGGTCTCATGTGTCCTAGAATGCACTATGTAGATCAGGATGGCCTTGAACTCGCAGCGATCCACCTGCCACTGTCTCCCAAGTGCTGAGGTCAACAGTGTGCCCATCACACTGAGCCAAATATTTTTTTTTCCATCTTTTATTAATTAAGCAAAAAGATGCTGATTTTCTCTGATGTATTAGGTTCTGTTTCGGGGCTGGAGGTTGGCCCATGATGCACCAATTGATGGTGGACAGTCAGTCTTCTTTGTATTTCCCTAGGTCAGTGGTGACTGTTTTGGTTGTCATAACTGGAGAGATGCTGCCATCTCTTGGTAAGGTCACACATGCTGTTTGGCAAACAGCTTTCAGTGCATGGGGCAGCCCCACACAAAGGCCAGCAGTACAGAGATTTGAGGAAGTTTACCCCCTCATATCTGGTGAGCCTTTTATAAGGTCGGGAGATCTTCCTGACATTCTGATGAACTCACATAGGAAGACAAGCCAGCCCATTCCCTAGAGATTCATCCCGGGAGGCTGGGGGGTGGGGACACAAGTGTGGACTCTCCAGAGGATCCATAAGAGCACCAGGCCTCCTGGACATGTCTTTGGGAAGCCTGGAGGGTTTCCAGTCTTGCTCTGATTACTGCCCTGCCACACTGCAAGGGGAACAGGTTAGCAAACCTAGACAGTGCGGGATTTTGAATGTCACTTCCTCCACATCAAACTCTTGTGTACAGAATCACAAGGTATCCCAGGTGGAGGCAGGGTTCTCAGAGTGGGGTGCCACTCGATTCTGAGGAGCAGGAAAAAGATACAAGCAATATCCTCTAGAGGATCTTGAGGTGGCAGATCATATTAGTGGCCAGAAGTCCACTGCAGGGTCTTCAGAAGCACCCATGAAGCAGCGGCATCAACTCATTAGTAGCTGGTCCCTTCCAAGTTCTATAAGTATATTAATGTGGCAGGAATGCTACTTAAACACTAACACCTTACTACTTGGACACTTTTGTCACATGCATACACACACACACATGCATACACACACACACCATGTACCATCCCTTTCAAAGGAGTAGCAACTGAATACAGTCAACCCTCTGTACTGTGGGTTCTGCATCTCATCCCCAAACACAGACGGAAGATATTCTAGGGAAAATGCATCTATCTAAAACATCTAAAAGCATACAGACTTTACATCATTGCTCTGTTAACATTATTATAGCCATTCCATGGCATTAGGTGTTATCAGGCATCTGAGGTAAGGATTGTGAAAATGTACATCAGTGATACACAAATAACTGGCATTTTCTGAGCAAGGGCTTGAGCTTCCAAGGATTGGTACTTAAGGGACTCCACTTCCTGAAGATACCAGAGGGCGATTATGGTAGACTTTTTTTCTGAAATACAGAAATGAATTTGAGCTATGGACTAGAAAGTAACATTGCTGAGCTAAAGCATCGGGGCACACAGTGTTACTATGCTTCCAGCCAAGTTTTACGAGCTGTTTATTGTTCTTGTCATCATCTCTTATTGTCTGTAGGACCCAATACTGCATCCAGCTTCAATAAATACCAGGAAAGAAGATACCAGCAGATCCCCATTCTCACTGAACTGAGTAAGTTGCTTGTAAGTGGAATATTCAAGGGAGAGATTTTTAAGGTGCATAGGCGATGCCTCACGGTCGTTCTAGAATTCACAGTCAGAGGACTAAGAAACCAGAATAGGCCCCAGAAACCTTTTAGTGCTATTTGGGTATCCATTGTTGACATCATTCATCGAAGCCTGTGTGAAGAAGCTGAGCCAGCACCTGTCAGTCACTGGCAACAACCTTGAAGCCTAGATGGCTGCCAGTTGAATGTATAGCTTAATTGTTCCCTCCCTTTTAACTATCTCTGACTCTCAAAATTTTAAGTCTATAATTTGAAGAAACGGTAAATTAAAGTGGTGGGAGGAGATGAGGTATGTTCTATCACTCGGCAGGGACCACGGGGTTTGTTCATCCAAAGACCTGGAAACAGACAATGACTGTCACATTAACTAGTCACCTGCCAGACCCTCAGTCTTTGTTCTTCTTTGCTGGAAAGGGTCAGGCTAAAATGGGAGCCTTGGGTCTGGCTTTGGTAGAGCATATACAAACTAAGAGAGAGTAGGGAGGAATTTTGAGGTCTCTGGTTTAAATGACCCAGCAGAATTAAGACAAAGTCTTAAGCCTGTGTGTATGTATAGGCCAGAAGACACCATCAGATAGGTGATCCACATATAGACTAGAGGACACCATCAAACAGGTGGTCTGTGTATAGACCAGAGGACACCATCAGATAGGTGATCCATGTATAGACTAGAGGACACCATCAGACAGGTGATCCGTGTATAGACTAGAGGACACCATCAGACAGGTGGTCTGTGTATAGACTAGAGGACACCATCAGACAGGTGATCCGTGTATAGACTAGAGGACACCATCAGATTGGTGTTTTTCACCTTTCACCACATGGGTCCCAGGAATCAAAACTGGGTCATTAAGTTGACAACAAGTGCTTCTACCCACTGGGCCATCTCTTCGTATCACACTTTGGTTTTATGAGACAGGGTCTCTCATTGGCCTGTAGCTTACCAAATGAGCCAGTGCGACTAGCCAGAGAGCTCCAGGGGCCCATCTGTCTCCATACCTTCAGTACTGGGACATAAGCATGAATGTCCATGCCTAGGTTCTCATTGTTTTATTTATTATTTTTATTTTTATTTATGTTTATGGGTGTTTTATGCCTGCATGTCTGCGTATCACATGCATGCCTGGTGCTCACAGAGGCCAAAAGAAGGTATGGGATCCTCTGGAACTGAAATTCCAGACAACTGTGAGCCACCTTGTGGGTGCTGGGAAACGAACCCAGGTCCTCTGGAAGAGCAGCCAGTGCTCTGACCTGCTGAGTCATCTTTTCATCCTCTTGTTTTGTTTGTTTGTTCACATAAATCCCTGTGTGTGTGTGGCAAGCACTTTACTGATTGAACAACCATGGGAGGGACATGAAGAAAAGCCCAAGGGTAGAGCTTGCTGTGCCCGAGAGGACTGAGCTTGGGAATACAGGCAGCAAGCTCTCATTTTTCTGTGTATGCTGGCCTTGCCTTTTCATCTTTTTTTAAAAAATATTTATTTATTATGTATACAATATTCTGTCTGTGTGTATGCCTGCAGGCCAGAAGAGGGCACCAGACCTCGTTATAGATGGTTGTGAGCCACCTTGTGGTTGCTGGGAATTGAACTCAGGACCTTTGGAAGAGCAGGCAATGCTCTTAACCTCTGAGCCATCTCTCCAGCCCCCTGCCTTTTCATCTTGTCTTACAGAGAATCCCTCCAACATCCACTTTATTGAGCAGATGGGTGGAATGAACGGGACACTCAAAGGAGCTAGGCTGCATCTCAGCACTTCCTTCTCCAGGGGTACTGTCTTTTCAGCCAACTTCTTGGATTCTCTTCTGGCCACGGTAGGTACAGATGAGTCAAAGTCCCCGGGAAAAGGAAAAGGCCCCCTGCGGGAGGCCGCTGCTCACCTTCTAACCTCTTAAATTTTCCAAAAAGGCAACTTCACAGGCATTATTTCACCTCAGTTTTTCACAGTTTCAAGGTTACGATCTTGCAGTGCTGGTGCAGAGATTCCAGATGCCTGGGGTAGGGGTTGGGTACACTGATGATCCTTTGGATATTGTGGCTTGACACACTACTCTGGTCACTTATGGAGGGAGAGGACTCTGGGATATCAGCCCCATGACTCACATTTCAGTGTCTGCTCCCTAGAAACTAGACTTGCCTTACTCGTTTTCTGCTTGCTTTGACTAACCCAGCTTTCTACCCAAACTGCCAACTTGCGCTCCATTTTGATAGCGACAATGAAAAGACGCGTTCTGCACCACGAGGCCCATTTCAAGTGGTGACACCTACTAAATCTCTGTGTCCCAACACCTCTGCCATACATGTGCTGCCCCTTCTGATTTCACACATAGCTTCCCTATGTTTTCCAGGCCTTCTATAACCATCATGTCCTGGAATTACTTAAGATGCTAGTGACAGGAGGTATCAGCGCTCAGATGGAACAGTGTTTGGTTCAGGACAAGTACTACGGGATACATGAAGACAGTGCCACAATCATGTCTAGAAGGTCACGGTGTAAGCTGGGGCTTCTTTCCTTAGACCATACCATTCTATCAGACATTGAGGTGAGTATACTGTTGTTACCATGGTGCATTTCCTACTTCATTAACTCGCTGAGTTTCAATGGTCTAGGCTGCTTGAGTTCATGTATGACTTAGCACAGGAATAATAACTAGTAGATCCAGTGTTACAGCTAACGTGTCTGCACACTGTTGTGTTTATTCTTTGCAACAATCTCAAGAGGTAGAGAAGGAAGTGGTTTTCTCCATCCTCCAGCTCAATGTGCAAGCAACATCAGAGAGGCGCAACATTATGTCTGAAGGTGTCCCCTGTGGATCCTGTATTGGAAACTCAGTCCCTAATGCAATGGTGTTGAAGGCTGAGCCATTAAAAAATTGACGGGGTATGATGGACTAGATGTCACAGTAGAAGGATGGGCTTGGCCTCCTCCCTTCTCTCTTACACGTGGCCTCTCTTGAACCTCACCTTATCGTGAGACGATGCAGCAGTAAAGCTGTTTTCATTTGAAGTCTCCTTGACCTCAGCTTTCCCGGAAGCCCAGGATCTACTCTCTGTCTGTTCCAGTCTTTTGTGTTTAGTCATACAGGGATGACATGAGTTAAGTAACTAAATCCATTTAGCAGAGCAAGAAACTGAGGTCACTGCAATTTCAACCATGTCACAGCAGGGGTCCAGCTAAGGAGTATGGTCCAGGTTCTTACTATTGTCTCAAAACCTGCAATGCTAAAGAATTCTGGTCAGGCTAGCTGCAGTCAAGCAGAACTCTGGGTCTGGGTCTAAGGATGTCGCTGGTTCATGGAATATGCCAACACTTTCTTGACCAGAGAGCAAGTAAAAGGCAGACTATCACAAGATAACACCAAGGGCAGCTTCCAGAGGAGCATCTCTTCATTCGGGAATAGAGTAGCGTGCAGCCTGATCACAAGCGAGCTACTTCTCAGGGTTTGCTTTATGTTTCGTTTTGATTGGCACTGTATCCAGCTACCTGTTCAGTGTTATGGTGAAGACACACGTGAACAAGGAGACATCTTTTGTAAAGCCAGTGGATGTGAGCATGGCCCCTTCAAAGGAGTGTGCTCCTAAGACCACAGCACTGAGTGTGCCTCAACGCATACTGCCCGCTTTCCACTGCTGTCACGAGCAGGTGGATGACGGTTAGGGCCTCTAGACGCCTGCAGCAAAGAGCGGCAGACAAAACTCAAGTTCTTACAACTCTTTGATTAAAGTGCTTAGCAACCCCTGTTGTTCTGTTCTCTTCCCAGCCAAGGAAAACCTTTGGACAACTGTTCTGTGGCTCCTTAGATAATTATGGGATCCTATGTGTCGGCTTATACCGTGTGATGGATGAAAAGAAACAGAACCTGGAACACAAAAGGGGAGTATGCTGAATTGAAAAGAACTAGATACCTTTTAAGTATGAGAACCAAGGCCACTTTGTCTCATGAAAGCCAAGTCCAAAGCTCCAGACCAGGAGCAGGATGTAGGGGCTAGATAATGGTGTAAGAATATGGAAGACTGGGTCTAAACTGTGGTCAGAATCCCATGAACATTGACCTTGTAAGGAGACTACAGATTCTGTCCCTACTGAAAAGTAAAACATAGACTTTAAATAAGAATTCTCTCATGGCCCACCTCCATCCATGAAGCTGCTGCTACGTCAGAGAGATGCCCTGATTTCCTGCCGCATTCCCTGGGGAATGTTTAATGAATGCTTCCTTCTAGTCACGGGGGTTTGTGGGCTTTTTTTTTTTTTTTTTTTTTTGAGACAGGGTTTCTCTGTGTTGCTTTGGTGCTAGCTCTAGTAGATCAGGCTGACCTCGAACTCACAGAGTGCTGGGATTAAAGGCGTGCACCACCACCGCCCAGCTGGTTGTGGTTTGTATTCCTAAATCATCAGTGTACTGTGTCCAGACTCCAATTATTCTGCTAGCTGTGGGAAAGAGAGAAAATCTATCTGGATCAATGGGGAAAGGGGAAAGAAAGGAGGGACATCTCCAACGGCACAACCATGCAGTTCCACGCCAGCACTGTCACCACGGGCACGAATACAGTTAGTAATCAGGGAGAAGTGAAAACATGGAAGCATAGAAATAGGTTGGTCAAACCCATTCCAGGCAGAGGACAAATAAAATTACTCAAAATAGTGGGCTCAAGTGAGAAGGAGAAAGAGAGGAAGGGGCAGAAGAAGTGAGAGAAGGAAGAACATTATATTAACAAGAGAAGGGATAAATGAATGATCTAAGGCAGGAGTAGTTGTGTGTGTGTGTGTGTATGTGTGTGTGTGTGCGCGTGCGTGTGTTCTTAGCATGAAAATTTCTTAGTGCATCCATAGCCAGTGCAGCGAGGAGATGGGAGGGCGATGCAGAGCTGGGAAGAGGTAAAATTCAGATTGACTGCTGGGTGGTGTCAAAGCAGGGTTGTCATGGATACAGGGAACAGTGGTAGACTGTAGTCCAAGGAGGAGGACTGGAAATCCTGGTGAAGTAGAGAGGAGATGTAGTCAGAGGAAGGGAGCGGGAGAGAGGATGATGGGAGGTGGTGGGTGGAGACTGATTTACTGAAGCTTAAGATTTCTGACGTGGGACACAGGAAGTGGTAGCATCCAGGATGTGCCCGGAAAGCGGTTTGGAGATGGGGAATCTTTGGGTAGCAGGTGTCAGAGAATGAGCAGCTGTAGACCACACAGACACTGTAGGCACGGACAGTGCTTATGGGGCTAGAGTAAGGAGGAAACGCTGCCAACGTGCCAAAGACCTAGATAAACATGGAGGTCTGATAGCTTACTAGGGAGGGCTAAGTGGCTTTAAAACACTCACCTGTAGGACAGTGGGAGGAGCGATGCTCTGAGTTCAGCTCCAGAAAGTAGAAATGGTTCCTATGTAAAAATATGTCCCCTGCCCCAGTCTCCCTCAGCTCTAAATCCTGACTCTACAGGTCTGGAAAATCTGTAGAATATGGTTTTGGGAAGATTGTACAGCTTATATTTGAGAAATCCTCAAGGAAGGAAACGGTATTTTTCCTTTAAAAGGAATGTGGGATTGTGCTAAATGTTAGCTAGAACCAATCAGGGCCAGAGGACTCCTGGGAAACGATGATGGGTAGATTATCCACTCAAGGGAGGCCGAGCCTGAATATTTAAGGAGAGACCTTTGGGGACAGTGGTGAAGAGGGCAGATGAGAGGCACACAAGGTCAGCTTGCCTACATTCTGGTCATGAATCCTGAGGTATTAACGCACACTTGAGCTTTGCTCTGAACTTGACATCTGGTGAAGTGTCTTGCTTCCCTAAAAGTCTTCACATGGAGGCCCAGGCTGTGAGTGTTCTTTCAGATTTATTCTGAATAGAAATTTAGGTTTTAAATGCATGTATTCTTTGGTCAGGCTGCATTCTGTATAAAATTTGATGACATACACATTAAGATAGACAAAAATCTATATGGGAAAAAATTCTGTATGTTGTAGCAAGCAAACTGTGTGGTCTCTCTGGCCAAAGGAACTTTTCCCCAGTCAAGCACTGCCCTGCTTTTGCTTGTGTGTTTGCTGTTCTAGGGGCGGAACCCAGGGCCTTGCACCTGTGAGGGAGCTCTTGCACACTGTCCTGTCTTTCCCATCTCATGTCCCAGTTTTGCTTCAGTGCTCAGAATTGTGCTAGCTGAATGTGTTAGTCTGTGGGTAGTGAAAGCAGATAAACCTGAAGTCAGATAAGCCAATAGAGGTGAGCTCTCCCAGATACGGTCTTGTCTCTCTCATTAAAATGACGAGCACAGCTGCTCCCAGAGAGTTGTAGAGAGATGCACACAGACCTCTAGGAACCCTCCTGCTACTACCGGCCAAGGACAAAAAGGGGGGAACTGTCACCTTTGCTTGGGGCATTGCTTGTAGCATCACTGTTCAAATGGCGATCTCAGAATTTGTCTTTGGCTCTCCTTACAGGTTTGTAATTACCAGGCCAGCTAATGACTGCTGCCTGCTGCCCTCAGATCTCGTGTTTTGTGCCATCCCGTTTAGCACTGCCTGTTACAAAACAAAAAGTGTTTCTTCAAATCAGATTCTTGAGAACATTACAAACGTAATGTCACTGGCCCCAGAGACACATCTGGGCATACAGCATGTTTCCAAAGTCAGCCCAGAGGCAGAGAAAACATCTCAGCATTCCTACACCCAAGTCTATCCTTTGGACCTATTCGCTTCCAGTTTTTTCGACCAATGAAAAGTAAGAACAGATGTGTGCTATTTTTGTTCTCATTGTTAGTAGTTCCCAAGTCGGCAAGCCCACGCCGCTGTGGAACAGACCCTCTTATCCCACCGGGTAAGACAGTAGATAAATAAAGATGCATGTGGTAAATGGTATCAAAGCAAAGTCCATTGCGCTCCTTCCCTCCAGCAATAAACGGGTTCACTGGAGCTGAATTAAGAAGTCCTCCACATGGATAGATGCTGATAGGAACCAGAACCAATTTGCCTATGAATAAGATCTGGGACAAGGCAGATGTTCATTAAAATGAGTATTATGAATATTTTGGGATCATGCTGAAGCAGAGAATCAGCAGAATTTGTGCTGATCTGGGTAGAAGGGATGGGTTCCTTTCAGAAAGACCACTCCTGGTTCCTGGGCATTGTAACCTTTTCAAACTGGGAGACTATACAAAGTCCTGTTCATTTCGTGTTGGCCACCCACTCCTGGGTGTATGGCCTGCCCTGAAGTGTGCTTATACCCAGTGAGACTCCACTGGGGTCTCACTGATTTTTCTCTTGGCCAGTGGGTATCAGTTACAGATAGCTTCTTTGTTAGGGTTGGGAGCCCATGTCCATGTCCCTCCCTTAGCCCTGGGACCCCACCTAACATAAATCTGTGCAGGCCTTCTATGTGCTGCCACCATCTCTGTGAGCCCAAGACAAGCAGTCCTGTTGTGTCTGGAAGACACTCGTTTTGTTTTGGCATTTTCTGACTTACTGGATTTTTTTTAGGGGGGGGGAGGGGTTGGTTGTTTTCATTTTCATTTTTGTGTTCCGTTTTGTTGAAAGAGAGAAATAAAGAAATTAAATATGGGTGGGCAAGGTGGTGGGGAGTACCTAGGAGTTGATGATCAAAATATATTGTATGAAAAAATTAAATAATAAAATCCTCTCCAGATCCCAGGTGTACTCTCACCTCCAGCCCTCCAGCCCCCTTGATGGAAGCTGTTTTCCTGTTCTAATGACATAGCTTTTGTGCTTTTTTTCCTCTCTGTGACTGGTGCCTCTAAGTTCTGCCTTCTCACACCAATAATTGGTCAAGAAAATGCCTCATAGACTGACCTGCAGGCCAATCTACTGGAAGCATATTCTCAGTTGAGGTTGTCTCTTCCAGATCATTCTAGCTCGTATCAAACTGACAAAACACAACCACTAACTAGGACACGATGTTCCTGGGTGAAGCTCAGTAGCTTCAAGTAGGCAATGTTTCAACCCCTAAATCAGATCAAGATCGCACAGCTTTAAAATGTTCCCCGACTTACAGGCCCTTCATTCCATCGCTGCCACCCCACTCTACGCCCATACTTCCCACATCCTTGTCTAAGGTCTAGCCTGGTAACTACCGCCACCCCCAACATCTGTTTCTGTTTCTCTACAGCCTGCAGGATCTAACCCAGGTCCCACAGACAGGGCCCTGGCACAGTCTGGTCACCAGCACTTTCTATCAGGGGACCTCTAGCCTTCCACAGAGTCCCACATCTGGTCCTCCAGCCTAGCTCCATCACCTCCACTTGCAAGGTACCCAACATCTAGGCTTCCACCAGGATAAACCTGCATCCACCCACAGGACTCTTTGTGTCATCCCCACCCCAGCCCATACCCACTAGAAATTCTACATCCTCCTCCTGATTTCTTCATCCAACTATCTTCTGAAATCTACCAGATTCAGCCGAGTCCCACAAATAGCTCTTCAACCTGGTCTGGCCTTCCCTGCCTTCCCTTTAGGGGAGCTCTAGGCTATGTGTCTTAATTAGCATTTCTTTTTTTTTTTTTAAATTATGGTTTTGGTGTTTTGCCTGCATATAAGTCTGTGTGAGGATGCCAGATCCCATGGAACTAGAGTTACAGACAGTTGTGAGCTGCCATGTGGGTGCTGGGAATTGAATTCAGGTCCTCTGGAAGAACAGCCAGTACTTAAAGTCACTGAGCCATCTCTCCAGCCCATTAATCAGGGATTCTATTGCTGTCAAGGTACCATGGCCTGACAAAACCAGATTTAAACAATACCTATCCACAAACCTAGCCTTACAGAAAGCACTAGAAGGAAAACTCCAATTCAAGGAAGTTAGCTGTACCCACAAAAACACAGACAACAGATAGTCTCATATCAGCAAACACCAAAGAAGGGAAACGCAAACACTACCACCGAAAAATAACAGGAATTAACAATCAGTGGCAACTAATATCTCTTAGCGGACTCAATTAACCTATGGAAAAGACACAAATTAACAAAATGGACATAAAAACAGGATCGATCCTTCTTCTGCCTACAACAAACACACCTCAACCTCAAAGACAAACATTACCTCAGAGTACAGGGTTGGGAAAAGGTTCCTAAGAAACAAGCAGGTGTAGCTATCCTAATATCTAATAAAATAGACTTCAAAGTAAAGTCAATCAAAAGAGATGGAGAACACTTTATACTCGTCACAGAAAAAAATCCTTCAAGATGAAGTCTTAATCCTGAATCTTGCCCCAAATACAAGAGCACCCACATATGTAAAAGAAACATTACTGAAGCTTAAATCATACATCAAACCTCACACACTAATAGTGGGAGACTTCAACACTCCACTCTCATCACTACAGATCAGTCAGACAAAAAATGAACAGAGAAATAAGAGAACTAACAGATGTCATGACTCAAAGGCACTTAACAGACATCTAAAGAACATTTCACCCAGACAAAAGAATATACCTTTTTCTCGGCACCTAATGGAACCTTTTCTAAAATTGATCACATACTCAGTAACAAAGCAAACCTCAACAGCTACAAAAAAAAGATTGGAATAACACAATGTATCCTGTTGGATCTTAAAGTTAGAATTCAACAACAACACTAATTGCAGAAAGACTACAAACTTGGAAATTGAACAATGCTCATTTGAATAACCCCTAGGTCAAGGAAGAAATAAAGAAATTAAAGACTTCCTAGAATTCAATGAAAATGAATCCACAACATACCCAAATCTACGGGACACTATGAAACAGTGCTAAGAGGAACATTCATAGCACTAAGGGCCTACATAAAGAAAGTGGAGAAAGTTTACACTAGCAACTTAGCAGCACACCTGAAGGCTCTAGAACAAAAAGTAGATTCACCCAGGAGGAAATAATCAAATTGAAAGCAGAAGTCAATAAAATAGAAACAAAGAAAACAATACAAAGAATCAATGAAACCAAGAACTGGTTCTTTGAGAAATCAACAAGATAGACAAACCCTTATCTAAACTAATCAAAAGCAGAGAGAGAACATCTGAATGAACAAAGTCAGAAAAGAAAAGGGGGACATCAAAAACACTGAGGAAATCTAGAGAATCATTAGTTCATACTTCGAAAACCTGTACTCAAAAAATTGGAAAATCTAAAAGGAACGGACAATTTTCTGGATAGGTACCACATACCATCTTGTAGCCTCTGCAGAGACAGGGCCTGTGCACAGCACTCACATGCACAACCCCATACACATACAATTAAAAAGTAAAGTCTTTAAAAAACCCAAAGCACATTGTTTAGCATTAATAACTGTTTATTCAGCACTTGCTAAGCACAAGGCAGTACATTTGGCACCACACAGATGTAGAAGAATGTGTAATTCTTGCCACTGATATCACAGTAACCAGAAAGAAACCATCACATGAGGCAGAAGCTACTAATGCCATGAGATGAATGTCAGTATTTGAGAACCCCAAAGAAGGTGTCAGCTCTGGATGGGAACGAGGTGAGAGGTGGTGCTTCCACAGTGGGGCATTTGAAATGACAGATCAAATCCAGGTGGGGAGAACCGAAGATGGCAGTCAGAAGGGAGGGAGGGCCAAGTAAGGCTGAGAAGGAGGTAGGGAAACATGGGAGGAGAGGGATCAAATGAAGACAGCTGTACCCGCCAGAGATGATGCCCCAGGCGCCACTGATTGGACAAGATGGTGGTCTGATCCAACTCCTTTGTTCTCAAGTTGAATCTGGTGGCAGTGGATAAGGAGTCCCATAAGGAGGCAAGCATCTAGACTGGAACAGCAGCCGCAATAGGGAGAATGAAGCAGGCAGACGTGGAAGATGGAGAAAGAACTGAGACTTAGCAATGATTAATGTGTATTTCTCAATTGGGAACGTAAGTAAGTGTGTGTGGGGGGTACTTAGAAGCCATACACACGTGTCCCCAGGCCACCACGGAAGAGTGACCTGAAGTACAACCCCATCACGATTCTCCTTTACTATGCAATACCCATGAAAAATCCCCACGAGGGAATGACATGCACAGCACACAAGGGCTGTCCTACATATATCACCTCCACTCCGGAAACTGTGGATGGACATTCGATAAGATTCACTCCGATGGAGTCATAGGTTTTCCTATTATTCCTTTTCCAGGGTTTCCTATAAGATTACAGTGAGGATTTCAGAGAAGCTGCCAAGGGACCCCAGCTTATCACATCTAAACACTGGGGAGACCTGATGGAGCATGCCCATCCCTTTCCTTCCATGAATGAGGAACCAAAGCTCCGACAGGCCAGACGGCTGCCCTGCACCTTACACAGGAGGCAGCTCAGAGGATCACAGCGAGCTTCCTTCCTTGGATACATCTTTGGGTGCCTAGAGACGCCTAGTACCATCCAGAGATATGCCAGTGCAGACAGGCAGACAGACAGACAGCAGTAAATAGTAGGCTGGGCGGATGGGCACAGTGCAACAAGAGTAACCAACAATAATAAACCTACCTAGGCGTCTGTGTTTTCGGGGGGGGGGGGGGGGGGGGGGGGAGAAGCCGGTTGCTCTGGATAATGCATTCTGTTGGCTCATCAAAGCCTTGAAAATTACTTTGGCTTCCTAGAAACATTGAAGTGCATGCTATAAAACAAAATCAGACAAAATTATGACACAGTCCATTCAAAAAGCTTTATATAAGTCTCACAACAGAAACCGTGGTATTTTTGTTGGCATACATATACACAGGGGAAGGCAATTTTCAGGAAATAAGAACTGGTCCTTTGGGTTTTCTTGTGTTCTTTTTGTGGTTTGCTTGTCTGTGGTACAAAGATCAAATTGTCCAAGTTAGGAAAACATTCTACCTCTGAGTCAAACCCAGCACATTACAGAAGCAAAATGTCCATTGTAAACCCCTCCACACACATTCCAAAAATATCAATTTCATAGAAAATGAAGGAAAGGGCGAACATAACATTTCAAATATGTAAATATATAAGTAAAAATATACAGGCAGCTTTCTGATGGCTAAGCAAGTCAGTTCAGACACAGCTTCTGTAAGTACGTCCCTTTTGTGGGGAGGAGTCTTTTAATAAAGACAGTTCCGTCCTTCTCCCAGGGCCGCTGGGCTCCTCCAGCAAAGCCTATCAGGGAGTGCTGTCAGATTTTCCAGAAGATCTTCTTTTTATAGAGAACGTAGGCAATGAGCACCCAGACAGCAGTGGCGGCCATGTTCTGAATTAGATGCTCTTTGTGTGACTGGTCATCTTCCAGCTTCCACCGGAAGGGAAAGTAGTTCTCAAACACCTTGTGACCAACATACACCAGAATAGAATTCATCCCTTAGAGAGATCAGAACATGTCCAGATCAGTCATAGAATTCTTGAAATGAATTCAATAGAAAACATAAAGCACAGACTCGCATTATCACCCTAGCCCGGATAAGCGATGCATGGCTTAGATACTGAAGTGGAATAAGGGTATTTCTAAACTCTTAGGAATTAGGAGCATCGAGCTGGCTCAGCAGGTGGCATCTGCCACCAAGCCTGATGACCTCAGTTCTATCCTAAGAACCTCATGGTGGGAAGGATTAACTCCTGCAAGTTGTACCTGGCACCTGTGCGGCTGCGCGCGTGCTTGAAGTACAATCCTATTTCCTATTAAAAACAGTCTTGGGTCATATCCAGTGCTGCACCATTTCATACTGCCTGAAAACAACCAAAGTTTAGGCACTGACTCTTGAAACCAATGCATGTAAAAACGAGGCGGGGAGCTCTGAACAGGCCAGTGGCCTCCTGTGAGCTGGGGCAGCACAGCTCCTTCCTGGAAATGTGTCCCCAGGACAAAGGCTTCAGCTCTGAGCAAGCCCAGGGCCCCTGTGAGACTCACCTGGATAAAAGAACGGGGCTCCTGTCCACAGCCTCTTCACATCCACGACGGGGTACAGGACGAGCAGGATGAAGAAGGCAAAGCAGCTCAGCGTGGTGACGTACGAAATGGACCTACAGGGAGATAGTGAAGGAAGGCTGCCGCCCGCACCCCGGAACACCGGTGTCAGCATGAGGACTTACAGTAAGGAGACGCCCTCCACCGTGCTTACCAGAGGTTTTTGTTTATTGGAATAAAGCCTTCGTTTGCAGACAATTTTGTCAAAGCAATAGAAATAAGCCCCTGTGAAGAGAAGAAGATGTCAGAGATCTGTACTACAGTCTCAAGTCACAGTGCACTGGAGACAGCCACTAGCTACAGTGAGGACCGAGGTGTCACAGCTTTTACTCTGCCCTTTGAATTGGAAACCTACTGTGAGATGTGTAAGGAACATCTGACACATTATCCAAAACCCACTTTCCAGTGTTCTCAGAGTCTGAGAAGGTAAGTGAGGAACCACAGCGACTCCACAGGCAGCAAGGCGAGAATGTCCAGCTGGGTGCTTATCACGGTCTTAACTGGAGGCTCCTGTGTTTAAAACGATCGCTTGCCTGGTGTTTCCACTTTGATTCTCTCTCTCAATTTTCTGAGAGAAGGTTTCTCTGTGCAGCCCTGGTTGTCCTGGAACTTGTTCTGTAGACCAGACTGGCTTCGAACTTAAGATATCCTCCTGTCTCTGCTTTCCAAGTGCTCGGATTAGAGGTATGTACCACTGCCACTCAGCTAAATATCCATTTCTTTCTTTTTCATTTTATGTGCATTGGTGTTTTGCCTGCATATATGTCTGTGTAACGGGTTGGACCCTCTGGAACTGGAATTATAGACAGTAATGAGCTGCCATGTGGGTGCCAGGAATGGAACCTACATCCTCTGGGAGAGCAGCCAATACTCTTTACCACTGAGACATCTCTCCAGTCCCCTTTTAAGTTTTCTCTTTTGTTTCTGAGACAGGGTCTCACATATCCCAGACTGGCCTCAAACTCACTATGTAGCCAAGGTGGTCTTGGTGCCTCTGCCTCCTCATGATGGATTATAGACACATGCCACCACACCCAGTCTAAGGGGGTATAGGGGATGGGACTCGGGGCATCATGCATGCTACCTTCTACTGAGCTACAACTCACCCCGTGCCTAGTCTTCTTTCTGGTAAGGTTTCCCATGTAGAGCATCCCTACACATAGGACATCCCCTACACATAGAGCATCCCTACACAAAGAGCATCCCTACACGCAGAGCATCCCTACACGCAAAGCATCCCTACACGCAGAGCATCCCTTACATGCTTCCTCCAGCAGTCTTCACTTGAGTGACAGCAAATGCTCTTATTTATTTATTTACCTTAGTGGTAGACCATGTACCAGGCCCTGAGTTCCACACTCAGGGAGAAAATTAGATTGATTTTTTTAAAGACGTTATTCTGTGAATCCTGTCCTTCAAGTGAAATGCTCTCCATCACGCCGAGCCAGCAGCTGCCCGACATTTTATTTCCTCTTCATAAATGTCAGTCTTAGGAACACAACCGGGTGAGGAGGGCTGGTTACTTACAAGGACGCAGCACCAGGCAGCAAATCTCATCAGGATGGCTTTCGTCTGGTCCTTGTAATACAGGAGTATTTTTCCTGCCTGGAGGAGAAAACAGTACAGCCATGTTTCTTTCTCACCCATCAGCTCTGCTGTGCGGCACCTGGAGCTACCGTCACTTAGCATTCTCCTGGGCCTGCCGCACCCGCCTTTCCACCCTCCAGGCTGCTCCCTTCAGAGAAGGCTCCAATGCTGGGAGAGAGAACTTCGGGTAGAGACACTAGACCGCTCTGAATGATCACAGAGGCGCACAGGAGATAAGCCAAGAGGAACTAGATTTGACTTGGGCATAGACACGAATGCTCTGAAGCCTCTCACACAGCTGGCTGTGGATGGAAGCCCGTGTCTTTCCAACGTGAATACAGGGCTTCTCATCCCCAGGTGAAGGGTATTATGGATCTCTACCCTTGGGAATGTATGTTAGGCTTGATACAGCAAGTCCAGCATCTGCACCCTTCTGCGTACCATGTGTGGACACCGTGCCCGTCCCCTCCAGAGGATGCACTCTGGGAGAGACAGGCCATTGCTAGGAAAGGAGGAAACCTGTGAGCCCTTTGAACCTGGGCCTGAGAAACGAATGTCTGCTGTCTGTGAGTTAGCAGCCTCGGGCGTTTTGCTACAGCAATATAAACACGTGGGACACACGGGACAAGTGACACGGAGACCTCCCCACGTGACCATACATAAACACTCAGAACTCCAGGAGGAAATCATTCACGTGTCTGCTTTCATCTGTGACAGGGTCTTCTCAAACTTGAGTCCTCCTGCCTCAGCCTTCCAAGGGCAGGGATTAGAAATGTGGCCATTGCTGGGCATTGGTGGCACACAACTTTAATCTCAGCACTTGGGAGACTAATCCCTGAGGTTAGAGGCTTGCCAGGGCAGCTGGGGCTACACAGAGAAACCAAACCAAACAAACGAACGAACGAATGACTGAATGAATGAATGAGTGTGGCCGCCAATGGAACTCATTATCCACAAACTCCTGGGCTAAAATAAAGCCACAACCAGTAAGAATTTAGCTCCCAGAACGTAAGGATTCAGCCAGCTGTCTGAATTGCTGTTACCCCACCCTAGTGTACACAATCTTGATCCTAAACAGAATTTACCAGGGCAGCAGGGGACCTCCTTCAACTGCCTCACTAGAGTGAGGTGGTTCTGGTCACGCTGCCCGCAGTCCTCACAGTCAGCAAAGGGAAGCCCGATGAGAGAAACAATACCTGAACTCCTAAAAATGCCATCACGATGGAGTTGATAGTCCCTAAGATTCCTTCCGGGTCGTAGGCCACCTCAGTGTGATAAAGGACCTTAACAAAACAGATCAAGAGGGTGGCAGTCACTCTCTGAACACAAAAATGAACACAACTCTCAGACAGAACACAAACCTGAATACAACTTTTTGAGTTCCCTCCCTCCCTCCCTCCCTCCCTCCCTCCCTCCCTCCCTCCCTCCCTCCAGTCCTTCCTTTCTTGTTGCTCTGCTTTTTGCTTTAACAGCAGAAATTCATGGGCAGTTTATAGGTATCATAGGCAAAGTAAGCCATGATCCTGCTCGGCCACATTAGCAAGCCTGGCTGAATGCTGGACCACGTTTAACGAAATGCAAATGCCTAACAGGACAGGAATCACATGTTCATTCTGTCTCAGCCAACCCCACTGTCGCTTCAACAGCTCCCAACCTTCTCTGCAGGTAAATAACATTTAATAACACATTTGGAAAGGGGGAGTGGACCGGGGTGAGTGTATTCTTAACATTTAGAGGGCCCAGCCGGGCAGTGGTGGCGCACGCCTTTAATCCCAGCACTCGGGAGGCAGAGGCAGGCGGATCTCTGTGAGTTCGAGACCAGCCTGGTCTACAAGAGCTAGTTCCAGGACAGGCTCCAAAACCACTGAGTAACCCTGTCTCGAAAAACCAAAAAAACAAACAAAAAACAAAAAACAAAAAAAAAACCATTTAGAAGGCCCATGTTTTAATGTCTAGCACTCCAAAAAAATTAAAGTCCATTAAAACAAAACATTAGTATTTTTAATATAAAATGAGACTCTAGAACTTGGAAATGTACGCTGTATCCTCAACCACCGCAAGACCTGGAAGATTCATTCCCAGATATTAGAAATAGTAATTGCCAAAAGGTCTCAGTAAAGAACCTCGTCCTTGTCTAATCAGAGCCTCAAGGTGAAGGTACAGCTCACTGGGTCCTGAGCTTGATTCCAGCAACGTTAAACAAGAAAAGAGAAAGCGTGGGAACTTGTCTGCCTTTCCAAACCACTCCTGTGCTGGGGACAGTCCACATCCGAACAGGAACATGCCCCCCCCCCCTCATCCGCGCAGAAGAGCTCTCAATTGTCACTTCACTGCACTCACGAAGATTAACCACAGCCCTGAGGAGACCCAGCACAGCGCAGCTCCCTCAGGCGCATCCCTCACAGGGACTAACCAGTGGGGACGCCCCAGGCATATCCTGTATGTGCACATCCTGTATTCTAGTCCCTGCCTTCGGGAGTCCGGGGCTGGAAACCTAGAGAGCTGAATAAAATGCCAATTGTTTCATGTGGCCCCTTCTCTCTCCACAATCAAAGTGCCTTTCCCTACCAACAAACGGAGAACATCTGCCACAGGAAGCCAGCCAGTTTTCCAAATAACAATAACAACATTGTCCTTAGATGATCTGTGTCGAACTGGCTCGCTCTTCCTACTTCCCTAATTTCTGGTTCCAAGGAAAGGAAAGGCTCACGCACAGTGGAGGAGGGGTGCTGGTACAGATGATTGTCTCCCAGAAGTAGGCGGTCAATGTAGCCAGCGGCTCCTCCAGTACAGCGAGGGTACTTCCCCAAGTCCCCAATACCGCCAGGGCCAAGGTAGCCACTAAGGAAGTGAAAAGCACACTTAGTTGACAGGAACACAGAAGGGATAGTACTGAGCAGTGGCTAGCCATGCAGGACAGGCTCAAAGAGCCTCATGAAGAGCCTCATGCGCAAACAGGCCCACAAGAGCCCTGACCCCTAAACCCCTGTGAGCGGACAGCAGGGGTTCCTATCATTGGAAGGCACTTTCTACTCAGGGCGATGTAGGGACAACTCAGCCCTCCTCTCCATAGAAAGAAAGAGGAGAAAGTGCTATAGAACCTTACCTCTGATTCAACAGAAAGGAACTACCATGGCTCAGTCAGTAAAGTGCTTGCCTTGCAAGCATGAGGGCCTGAGTTTGATTCCCAGAACCCATGGAAAGAAAAAAAAAGTAAAAAGCAAATGGGGAGGGGAGGGAAAGGAAGTGGAGGGGAGAGGAAAGAAAAAGAAAAGAAAAGAAGAGAGAACATAAGCCTGCCAGCTAGCCAAGCCATGCATTGGGGCTGGAGAGATGGCTCAGTGGTTAAGAGCACAAGTTGCTCTTCCAGAGGACACAGGTTCGATGCCCAGAACCCACATGGAGGTTCTAATTCAAGGGATCTAATGCCTCCTTCTGGCCTCCTCAGGCACTGCACACATGACATGCAGAGACACATGCAGGCAACACACTCATACACATAAAATAATTTATTAAAAAAGAAAGCCATGCATGATGGCACACACTTGTAATACCAGCCGGGGAGAGGCGGAACAGGTGGATCCTTGGGGCTCATCGGTCAGTCTACTTGGCAAACTTTATGTCTCAAAAAGAAAGGGGGGGGATCGATGACTGCGGAATAAACGCACGTTCTCCAGCCTTCAGATGTGCATGCACACACACGTACACACGCAAACAAGAACACAGACACAAAGGGATTACCTGGCAAGGGGTCACTTACGTAGGGCACCCAGGGACAGGTAAAAAGAACGTCAAAGCCAGCCAAATGCTTTCAAGTATCAGAATGACGAGCCACTGGGGCCAGCTGGAAGTGATGTCCTGAAGAGAAAGGCAGCTTCTCTCCTGAGTGAGGCAAGAACAGCCCAGTGAGGCCACAGTGAACCTGGGAAATGCTAGTGACTGGGTTTTGACCTTTATAGTGGGATTTAAAAACTGATCTGACTAAGGAGATGGCTGAGCTGGAGTGTGAGGACCTCAATCCAAGCCCAGAACAAATGCAAAAGGGAAGGTGTGTGGCATGGCCCTGTAATCCTAACGCAGAGCCCTGAGCTCACTGGTCCAGCAAGCCTAGCCTACTGGGTTAGGCCCAGGCCAGCGAGAGACCCAATGTCAAAAAGAGAACATGCGGGCACCCAGGGTTGTTCCCTGGTCTGCACACGCAAGCACACGTATGAATGTGTGCACACACAAACTGATCTAACAACGTGAGGTACAGTGGCTCCCGAGAGGCGGAGGCAGACAGATATGGAGATGAAGGTCGATCTTCAGTAGCACAGCGAGTTTGAAGCCAGTCTAGGCTACATGAGGTCCTATCTAAAACCAAACCAAACCCAAAATCATCTACTATGTTTGATGATGTCGGATGCTCTAGCACTCTGAAGCATCGCAGTAAGACATTAGACATCTGTGGGCTGGAGGTTTAGCTCAGGTGGAACACTTGTCCAGCACACGTGAGACCCCGGGTTTAATCCCTAGCACTACAGCAGGAGAATAAGAAAATAACAGAGTGTACGGTGCAGTGGCACACACCTTCAATCCCAGCACTCAAGAGGCAGAGGCAAGTGGATGTCTGTGAGTTCTAAACCAACCTGGTCTACATAGTAGTGAGATCCTGTCTCATTGCCTCAAAACAAACAAACAAACAAACAAACAAACAAACACAAAAGGAAACAATTAATGGAAACAGAAAAAAAGCATTTCATTAGCAAAAGTACAATGGTACACTATGTACTATAAAAATCCAGAAAAAACAAATGAGCAGGATTGGAGTGCATGATATGTAATTTCCAAAGAATCAATTTTAAAAAGATACAGAAAAGAAAAAAAGAAAATCCAGGAAGTCATTCCATGAATTTCCCCTTTGTGTAAAGAATATGATTTGGGGGGGGGGGAGAGGAGGCGGGTAGGTCAGTAGGGGACCGTGGTTCCACACCAGGAACCCACTTAAAGGAGGGATGCCTAGGGCTCACTGGCCAAGAAGCCAAGCCTACTCTTATTCTAGGCCAATAAGAGACCCTGACTCAAAAAAGGTGAACAGCACCTGATAAATGACCCCCGAGGCTCCCCCCGACACACACACACACACACACACACACACACAAGGTTCTCACCAAGGTACAACTGTCAGGGATAGGCTTCGAGAAGATGAGCTCCAACACAGCGACCACAAAGTACGTCACTCCCAACCGCTGCAGGACACCGGGGATCCGCACCGTATCCCAAGACACTGCCAAAAACACAAGCCACTGAAGGCTAAGCTAGCACAACACGTCTTGCCCCAAGATAGCAGGGAAGACATATCTCTATTACTTGTAAGTGAAGTATCATAGCTCGGAAATACACATGGACTGAGGACACGGTGCCCTCTGTAAACAAACAGCCGGCCATCTTCACTCAGTAGGGGGATAAAGCAGGGACTCCCTGTGGCACTGAATCCAGCTCCCTGCCTTTACCTATCAGGAATATGGATATAACCCTCATGTCACTAAAAACACACAGACCAAACCCAGACCACTGTTCCCCCGGTTCAACCTATAGGTTATGGGCTACATTCTGGGGAAAGAACCGAGACCAAACCCTACAGGGTCCCCTGAGGTTGGGGGACCTCACATGGAATCCACTAAAATGAGATAATTCTATGGCTGGAGGTCCCCACAACCTGAGGAACTGTATTAAGGGGTCGCAGCATTGGGAAGATTGAGAACCACTGCTCTAAGTTCCCAGGCTTCCAGTAAAGGCCCTTACTGCCTGGGGGCTGGATTTGACTGATGTGTGAGTATCTGTTCCCCTTTGCCAGAGGCAAGGCGAACCCCTGGGACAGTAACTGCTGCCTTCCCCGTGTGCATCTGGTACAAAGCAAGGGGCTGACATCCTGTCTTCACCATCTGGTGTCACAGAAGCAATGACAAGACTCCCTTTCCCGGTAGCACAGCTGGCACACAGGGAAGAACAGATTCTCCCTGTCCATGGAACAAAATGACTGGCCGTTTGTTCCTCTGTCCCTGAATACCTGACCCAGAACAACACTTCGGCCCCACTCAGCCCGACTTTTCCTTTATATCACAGGAACCGGAGAGTCACAGAGCTGCTGCCCATGACTAAATTTCCAAGCTAAGTGGAACAGTGCTCAGCCATATACAAGTGGTACACACTCTTCTAAAAATTAGTCCTTTGGGAGGGATCCGGGTGGAAGGATTGCGTTAGATTACAACACGTGGGACTCAGAGGCAAAAAGCTTGCCTAGCATGTGCAAAGGGCCTGGGTTTGATCCCAAATGCTGGAGAGAGAGAGAGAGAGAGAGAGAGAGAGAGAGAGAAAATCTTTTCAGTAGTGCAACTTGAGTCTATATAAACAAAGGGGCAGAGATACGTACATGGACCAAGGCAATAGTTGGGGTTGACAACGATAATTCCTATACAGATTAGCAGGAAGCTTCTCCATGCGATTTTCCCCAGCAGTCTGAATTTGGAACATCCTCGTTGTAGGACAGAAGTCATTGACAAGAAAATTGAAGATCCCATAATAAATACAAACCTACAAAGAAAAAAAGGCTGTTGGTAGGTGGTCATTTCCAATTTTTATACATGCATCCTTCATTTCTTATAGGAGAGGTGACATGCTACCGTCTGCAGCAGCCAGGGACTGAAACAGCCTCAGCATACGGTAGGGGCGAGCACAGCCCTGCTGGAGGGACTTTTGACAGAACATCTCCAGTCCTGCTGCATGGGGAAAGATGGCTAATAGTAAGTGGGATTTCCATGGACAACCCTGCAAGCATTTATTAGAGAGGAGAGCTTATCAAACACTGACCCAAGGGGCTTGTGTTAACACACGGTCCAAGTCCTTCAGAAACAAAACATTCGAGTCTTTTAGAGACTCATTCCTTCTCCTGAAAGAATTCTCTCTCTCTCCTTCCCTCCCTCTCTCTGTATCCATTTGGTAGGAGTCACACAGATTTCCCGTTCCTTTCTTTAAACACGTAAAGTCTCCTTTAAAAAAAAAAAAAACAAAAACATTGAATTTGAGATGTCCACAGGCTCACGTGTTCAGCTGGTCGCCATCTGGTGGTGTTTTAGAGATCACGGGACCTCTGGACACCAGGCCTACTTGGCGAGCACAGGGCTGTAGGGTGGAGCTGGAGGACTAGAGCAGCCCCTGTTTCTGTCACCAGACTCTGCTTCCTGTTTTGCTGCCAAGTGTGAGCAAGCTGCCTCCTGCTCCCATTGCCACACAGCCGTGAGATAAGGTAACTTCTTCCTCTAAGCTGCTCCCGAGAGGTATTCTGTCCCATCGAGGAGAAAAGCAGCCAATACAAAACAACGGGATACTCTTCCTAGTTATTGGCTCAGGGCTAGGGAAAGGCGGCTTGCTCTGGCTGCCTCCCAGAGCCCCTGACTTTCCTTCCAGGATGTAGCTGTCTCACAGAGCAGTAATGGAGCAGCGCAGACAGTATGCTGAGGTCATCACCACATCTCGGTCAAACAACACTCGATCTATCCAAATCCTCTCAAAACACTGAACATTTCTCCCCAAACCTTGAGTCTATGATAGTCATAAAATGCCAGAGTCCCAACATGTGAACCGTACTCCCGGAACTGTCTCCAGTGACGGAGCACTAGAGTTCCTCAGAGCACTGGGGTAAACACATCATACAGGAAATACGCCTTGACAAGACCAGAATCCACTGGGGCAAACGTTTCTACTCTACTATCAAATTAGGTTTTAAGTCACAATTATCATTTCCTGCCATCTATTCATCCATATTCACAGACACCGGTTTACAGCACCTATTTTTAAGAAATATGATTTACACATATAGAACCTGCCTATAAATTCAGAACTTACGGTAGGAGTCCATCAAGTAGAAAATGTCTGTTCTAACAAGGTGTTTCGTATGAAAGCATTAATCTCTGGGGCTGAGACTACGGCGCGATGATAGAGCGCACCCTTAGCTCGCACAAGGTCTCAGTTTAAATCTCCAGCCCCATGCGAACACACAATGTCAACACCTTTCACGTACACATGGAGAAACATGATGTCAGGTATGAGAACTGTATGGTAACATAACTTATGCTAGGGCTTCACAACAAGCGCAGGCTCATGACCCAGAACTTTCAAAGACAAAGGGCAGGAGACCATCTGTGGAAGAGCTCGTGACAGGCAGTGGAGATGCAATATTATCACTTATGACTGCTGTCCTACTGTGTGCTCAGCCTGTCCACTTACTCTCCCTTTAGGAGAACAGTTGACAGCCAACCTTACTTGCTCTGGATTTCCCATGGTATCAACCTTACAGCCAAGGCAATGCATAGCTGTAATCTTAACTGGTCAACTCTTCCACACCTCTGGCCCAGAGAAAGTATGTGTATCATAGCCAAAAGCAGCGAATACAGAGGTTGAGAGCAACTTCCTACAATCTGCCATAAAGGTTGAAAGCAACCAGTTATGGACAGTGGTTGACAAACAATGGTGCTTACTGTCTGGGTCAGCTGGAGCCAGTGACGTCATCCCTTGTAGAACTCTACTAAAGAGTTCTGTAAAGTGTCCCCTCCCCTCCCCATTGGTGCTCTCTGTGCTGTTGGACAAATGCAGAGTGGAGACCTTTGTTAGGGAGACACACAGCACCCACAGACAGGCACAGGGACACACACAGCCTAGCAACAGACAGACAAGGAGCTGGGAGACGATGGAACGGGAGGTAGAGGTTGTGGTTCATGACTCCAAGGGGGAAGTGCTGTTCTCTCTGTCATTATCAGTAAGGTGTCATGGGTGACTGGCGTCAATCACTAATGTACATAACCCTCACGATAGACTGTCAGCTCACCAGGGGAAGACGAGGTCGGCCACAGTCAGTCCTGCAAAATGACGTGAGAACAAACGTAAGAAGGAGGACGCTAGAATAAAACACCTCCCAGTTCCAAAACTTGTATACACTGCATTTTTACACAGAAAGTACAACAGACAGCCAGGAGCCACATAAGGCACTGGACCCGAGGCTGGGAGGGTTCCCTGTAAACCACTCACACTAGGAGTCTGTGGACGAGTCTGTACAGTAGTACTAGTCAAAACCTATTCTCTGCTTCCACTGGGAGACAGTGTCCACTCCCTGTCTCCCAGCAGAATGTCCAACAGGGAACATAGAGAAACCATTCAGTCACACAAGAGAGAAGCTGGTCTTAGGTATGAACAGGAGAAGGGGCTCTTGTTCTACATTGTTCTGTTAACTTTATTATGTATGTATGGGGAGGCAAGTGTAGAGGTCAGAGACAACGTACAGGAGTCTCTTTCCACACTGTGGATTGAGCGCAGGTTGGCAGCCAGCACCTTTACCTGCCGAGCTGCTTTGCAAACACATGAATCTTGTCTTACACTTGACCACAGACCAGACCACAGCCACTGCAGGTCTGAGTACCGAGCTGCCTCAGCTGCAGACTCTACCATCCATACATGGAACCTGGGTGCCAGTGGTCAAACACAATGAACTCTCTTCTAGAGGCTTCCCCAGACTTTTACAGAATAAAAAAAATTCTGCAATTATATTTTAGAATTATATTGTAAAAAAAATATTTATTTTTACAAAAATAAAAATATTCTGTCTGGCCAAAATAAAGGCAACTGAAAGTTCTCAAGAGTCCATGTCTGTAACGATCAGGTAGTCTGTGATTCTCCTGGTTCCAGCAACTACACACCCAGGTTTATAGCTATTATCAATGGCCACTCAGACTTGTCTTCATAAGTTGCACCCCAAGAAAGATATAAGTCTTAGAAGGCAGAGTCCCCAAGAACACAGTAGCCCTACAATGATCGTGTAAAACCAAGTCTTTTTCACTTCCTGTGGAGACCTGTCGTCTCATAGCAGAAAAATCCAGTCTCTGCTTCCTTACAGAGAATCTCTCTAGCTCCACGGGAGAACAAAACTCGAGGGCCCCTGAGTAAGCTAGGGTGGGAGGGCCCTGGTGGACAGCCCACAGGAAATGCTGTGTCATCCTCCGGTCTCTCTGGGGGTCAGGCTGGGGCACCAGTAACTTACCATTCCAGCTGGAATGCTTGAAGTACCAATACTTTCCTCCGCCATAGTTGACGAAGACCATGAGGATGAGGGCTAGCCTATAAGGTAAACAAAGGGGGGCGGTGTTGACACAACCCCTGAAGGACAGACGCTTTCACACAAAGGGTGTCACATGATAATGTGACTCTACAGAGCAGCTGTCGGCACAAGTAGACAAGTTAAGATACAATTATCTGGTGCTCACTATGAGAGGCCACACGAGAATGCTCGGCCACCAACATTTCTAACACAGTATCTCAAGAGAAATTTACACTTGGGCTGACCATATGGCTCAGCTGGTAAAGACACTACAGGCCTAAAGACCACAGCCCCCATGGTAGAAGGGGAGGATTAACTCCTGTAAATGGCCTCTCACTCTGTCTGCTGGCAGAGTAGTCGCGAAGGGCTAGACGCAGCCATGGGCTGGCGTGCCTTCCGAGCTGGCAGTGTGGCCTAAACAGAGCACCCTGCCCAGACCACTGAACATACTAGCAGAAACTGGCGGAAACTGGTTCTGGCTGTGTTCCTCCTCTCTTCTCTCTCCACCTCACGGTGACCCTGACTTTTGTTTTACTTTTCTTGTTTGCTTTCTGTGGTACTGGGGAATGACCTCTGAGCCAAGCACAAGCTAAGCCAGTGGTTTGCCCATACTCCGGCCCTTGACATGACAGAGAGGATGCAGACAGTATATTATTTTTTTGTCTTTTTGATAAAAGGTCTTATTAGCTTTCCCAGGCTGGCTTTGAATTCTCAGCAGTCCTTTTGCCTCAGCCTCCTGGGTGCCGAATGCAACACCACACCAGTAAACACGTAAAATACCTTAAACTAAAAATGGGCTTGTGTATAACTACAAAATCTGACATAGACCCGTCCGCACCCACCACATGATGAGCCCTACTTACCCCCTGAATGTGTCCACGCATCGGAGACGGTAAGGCGAGGCAGGCATGCGTCGTGTTTCTGGTTGACAGTCATCACTGAGGGGGTCTGCTCTGCTTGGGGATCCTAGCTCCTTCCAAACAAACAGAGAAAGACATGGTACTTAACAAGGCTCAGGAACAGGAATTATTTGGTATTCCAGCACAGAAATCAGAGAGGAAATGTAAGGATAACTTTGGGACAATAATTTGGTTTTGTAAAGTTCCCATTGAGATTTTATTCTCTGCCCTTTGTGGAGTTTGCTGGTAGTCGTGTTGACAGTGACACAAAAAAATGGGTCTGGGGCTGAGGGTGTAACTCAGTGTCTGAGTGCTCACCTACCATTTGAGAGCCATGTGTTCAGGCCCCTGCACCAAAAAGTCAGGTGTGAACTGGTTCTTAGTTAGTCCAGAACCGATATGAAAATAAACACGCTCCTGAGAATTCATTAGTCCAAATATAACAGCATATCTGGTCATTACAATGGCCATCAACATTTACACATTTAATTCTGATGTTTCGGCTCATTTATTTTCAAATAGGTCTGGCTGCTGAGTGAAAAACTGTACATCTTAAGGCAGCCCAGATTTCTACCCTTACTGAGAAAGAGAGGGGAGAGGGTACGGGCCCTCCACAGAAGACGAGGACAAGGCTGCTCTTTATTAAGGACAAGTTGGGGGCTAGCAAGAAGACCGTGCCTGAAGTGCCTGCTGCACAGGCCTCATAATAGAGCCCACAGCAGAAGGAGACAATTTACTCCCACAGGTTGTCTCCTGAGCTCTACACGCAGGCCACAGCAATGCATGCACACACCCGTGTGTCTCTCTCATACACATATGTTAACAAATAAGCAATAAAATAAAAATACAAAAATAGATGTGAGAGGACTGTCCCATCCGGAAAGACGCTTGTCTAGCATATCTGGTTCCCTGCCCCATCACCAACAGGATGAGGTCTGCCTGCAATCTCAGCCCTCAGGAGGTGGACAAGAGGAGGATCAGGAGTTCAAGGCTATCCTTAGCTATATCCTACACAGTAAGTTAGAGGTCAGCTTTAGCTATATGTGAGCCTGTCTCCAAGAAAGAGAGAGGGAGGAAGGAGAGAGAGAGAGAGAAAGGAAGGAAGCATGTAAGCAAGCAAGCATGCAGGGAATGCGGCCTGCACTGATAATCCCAGCAGACAGGAGGAATTCAGGTCCTGGCCAGGAATGTTGCAGCATGTAGTCAGTGTAGCATACACACAGAGAAATCATTCAGAACATACAGCCTGACTTTCCACAATATAATTGAAATGCATGAAGCGGGACAATGATGCTCACTGAAAGGGAAATTATAAATTCAAATCCAGAATACCTCCCAGACAACACATGCAAACTCGAATAACTCACAGAATTGATGAGGCGGTCAGTTTCTCGAGAAGTTATTGCCTTAGAAATGCAATTATTGAAGTCTTCCAAACTGTATTAAAAAAAGCTCCCATTAGTTTTTTTTTTCTTGAATGGTAATATTTTCAAAATGACTAGCTACTGGAATAAAATTTAAGTTTCATAAGCATCATCAAAGTTCTTTTAGAAATGGCAAAACACAGAGTAGAGTCTGTGGTCGCCTCGTCAGTAAGAACAATGGTGACAACTCAAAGAGCTGTGAAAATCTCATGAAACCAGGCTTCTTACTGCCATGAAAATCAGAAGAGCACATGGCAACAACCATGACCATTCAATTAGGAATGACTCAAAAGAACACATAAGAAATAGCGAGCACATATAAAAAGCAAAAAGCACCCTTTGTGTGATTGTAACCACACACACACACACACACACACACACACACTGAGCATGCTGGAGACAGCATCCATTGGCAAGTCTTTTATTTGTATGGTTGACCTAATTTAAAAATTAAATTCATCTACATGGTTGACAAAAGAGTAAGTACATTCATTGATGTTCTTTAAGATGAGGTCTCTACTTGGGTATAAATCTTTGCAAAGATCTCCAGCTCACAAGACAGCTCACTAAGTAAAGATGTTTGCCACCAAGGCTGGCAACCTGAGTTTGATCTCAGGAACCCATAAGGTAGGAAAGAACTGATTCCCAAGAGACGTCCTCTGACCTCCACACGTGTATGCCCCGCCATACACACATAAACACACATTAAAAAAAAAAAAAAAAAACAGAATATCTTGCCAGGCATGGTGTTGCATGCCTTTAATCCCAGCACTTGGGAGGCAGAGGAGGATGGATCTCTGAGTTCAAGGCCAGGGCAAACTACACAGAGAGGTCCTGGACAGCCAGGGATACACTGAGAAACTCTGTCTTGAAAAACAAAAAAACCCCAAAAGAACCTAAAAGTTATATCTCAGCTTGCTTTCAAACAAAGCCACCCATATGCTTTGATAAACACAATGAGTCACTGAGCTTCAAATATCCACACGTGGGCAATCTCACTTCCCCTAACTTCCCCCCTGACTCATTGCCTTTCCGTACTGTAAAGAAAGCCCGGGCACGAAACCACCTGATCCATAAACACTGTTCTGTCTCTAAACACAACCACAATATTATCATAGTCTAATCTGCTTTCTTAAGTTTATTTATGATGTGGATGGGCATGTACCATGTGTGGAAGTCAGAGGTCAGCTTGCCGGAGTTGGTTCTCTCCTTTCATGTGGAACCGGGTTGGGTCAGGTCGTCAGGCAGTGACAAGTGCCCTCGTGCAGGCCTTTCCCAGCACTGCAATTCAAATGACAGCAATGTTCCTTGCTATCTTCACACAGCCAGCTCAGTCTGCGGGCTGGTAGATGTTCTTTACACTTCAAATGTTCAAACCAGGTCCACACAAAATCCACATAGCCCATGCTTCCACTTGTAACACCTCTTACAAACCAGGACCATTTCCAGTCCACAAAGCCCTGCCCGCATCACCGCTGTGTGAAACATTAACACAGACACATTCGAGGAAGTGCCAAAGCAGAGAGGCTGAAACACTTAAAAGTAAATAGACACTTGTCTTTGTTTCTTCTCCAAGAGAAGGGGGACATCATTCTTGGCCTGTAAAACGTCCTTAAGTTACACAGGTATGCTGGGAAACCACAGAGCAAGGGGTGGCCTTTAGCTCCCCTCCGCCAGAGCACTGAGCTCACCCCTCTGCAGGAGAGGTAAAGATTAGTCCAATTACACAGGGCCAAGATGGCAAGATGAACGGCTCCTTCCTGCAAAAACCTCATTCCAGCTGTTACTATGGAGCAAAGGGACAGAGCCAGGCACACGCAGAGCACCAAGAGAGAGCACACTGCAACAGTTGAACAGCATGTCCATCTCAGCAGAGACTGACAAGCCAACACCTGGCTCCAAAGAAATGAAACCGCAAGGCTTCTGTTTTCTTCCCGGAAGCTGCTGCATCAAATCGTCATGCCCAAGCAGCAAGTGACTCTTACCAATATAAGGTCAGGTTTCCGAGACATGGGATGAAACGATTTCAAAAGCTCACAAAGTTAGGTCAGAATATATAAGCTCCCTCCAGGCAGCCAAACTAAGGTTATATTTTCATACTTCCAATTGAGCTGCATTCAGCCAATAGCTAGGCAGGAGATATAGGTGGGAGTTTCAGGGAGAGAAAGGAAGAGGAGGAAGAATTCAGGGGCACGAGACACCAGGAGACACAGAGAAGAAACAGGAGGTACAAGATGAAAAAGAGACAATACCAGGAGATAGAACGTAGATGAATACAAATGGCCTAATTTAAGTTATAAGAGCTAGTTAGGAACAAGCCCATGCTACAGGCCAAGCTTTCATAATTAGTAAGAAGTCTCGGTGTCATTATTTGGGAGCTGGCTAACAGGACAGAGAGAGACTCGTTACAGAACACAGCTTCCTAATGAAGTCTGTGGTCCTTCAGGAGACCCAAGACCCTAAGGGATGAACATCTGAGAATACAGTCTCTCTCTTCCTGCTGTCTGTCCTTCCTTCCTAGACCAGTTCCACTATGGAGTCAAGGCTGGCTCAGAACCCAAACTCCAAATCCCCTTCCCTCTACCATCCGACTGCTGGGACGACCATCATTCTTCTTCTTCCCTTTAAAACATGAACTTTCCTTTACAGCTGATTAAAGGGCAGAGAGATGGCTTGGCAATAAAGAATGCATATTGTTCTTAAAGAAGACCTGGGTTTGGGTCCCAGCACCTACATAGGGTGGCTCACAACTACCTTGACTCCAGCTCCAGGGGATCCAATGCCTCTGGTCTCTGTGGACACGGACAGACGGATGGATGGACGGACACACACACACACACCCCTCTGGCCTCTGTGCTCTCTCTCTCTCTCTCTCTCTCTCTCTCTCTCTCTCTCTCTTTTTCTCTGTCTCTCTCTCTCTCACACACACACACGGACACAGAGAAAGAGACAAAAATAGACAGACACACAGAGAGACAGACACATACAAACACATACAGATTACTTTTTAAAAGTAAATTAAATCTTCAACTTGATTTAACCAGCCTGTTTGGTTTATTGAGTTTGTTCTATTTTTTTTGTCTGGTCTACTGGTTCACTTGCCAGGATCACTGTTAACCAGGCAGAGAAGGCCAAATGCCCTCTCCTCCAATCAGATGCTTCTGCCCATAGGAAAAGGAATCCACACTGAGGTCCTAAGTGACATGGTGCCCTTGTGTGGACTTTGGCCCCCAGACTCCTGAGCTAATGGGAAGCAGAGGAAGATGTAGTGGAGGGGTGGAGAAGAAACCAGTGTGGCAACCTTCTAAAACTCAATCCAAGAGATTCTTTAGGAACTAAACATTTCTCAAATATCTCCATCTTCAGCCATGTTGGGAGAATAAAGGCAAAGACCCGTTTGCACACTTGTGAGCATGCCCTACAGTCAGAGACATTACAGTCTGCTCGGATGCCAGGACTGGAACAGACATGGCAGATGCACAAACGCCTGCTGAACAAATACTAACAGTCATCTGTGTGCCTGCTTTTGGTGACTGTCCTGAGGTGGAAGAGCAGCCAACGGAGGGCCAAATTACCCTTTCTGGGTATACTATTTCTGGGCTTTGTTTCCCGGTCATGTTCTCCTCAACAACTTACCTCAGTAAGAACCTCAGGAAAGATATCGCGATGATGAGGGCTAGACCAACAAGGAATGCAATGCTCACAGCTATAAAATAAGAAAACATTATCTTCAAAATGTCATCATAAGTATCAAAGCTGCTGGGGCGTCACATTGCCCTGTCAGTGACAGCTGGAAGCAAAATGAGCAAAGCTCACACTCCTATGCTAAACGCTGTATAAACAATTAAGAACGAAGCATGCAGGAGCATTGCATGACACGCTCACAACGCATCCATCACTCAGTTCCTGGATGATTGATTACTATCATCAAAAGACCATCTCCCTCGGAGCTGGGAACGCAGCTCAGTGGTGGAGCACTGACCTTGCATTTTCAAGCACTTGGGTTCTATCTTCAGCAAAACAAAAACGGAATTGCAAGGTTTCATCTATTGAGTTCCTTCTTGTTTATTTCATCCCTATGTACTTCACTGTGTTCATAAGACATGCATCCTGCAGACGGTCTGGTGACCCCGTGTGTCCCCTGTCGTATCACACAACAGGGTCAGTCCACTAAACAACCAGTTCTCAAAACCATCAAGGTCATGAACGACAAAGCAAGGCCAAGAGGACACTGACAAGGCAGTTTTGTCAACTGAATGCAACGTGGGATCCTAGACCAGCTCCTGAGTGAGAGCAGCGACACCAGGGGAAATGGCTCAGCAATAAATGCCCTTGCCACCAAGCCTGCAACCCGAGTTCCAACCCCAGGAACAACAAGAAGAGAACAAAAGCCCCAAATTGTCTTTGACTCCACAACATGTGGACGGTGGAACCAACCACAGAATAAATAAACAAATGTATGTTAAAAAAGACAACTTGAGACGTTTAAACGTGTATAGATCAGGGCTGTGTAAATGTTAAGCCCCTGGCCCCAATGATTATACACAGGGTAATTATAGTATGATTATACAGTTTAAGGACATACACACAGCTAGATAAAGGGTGTTCAGAAACTTTCTGTAACATTTCTGTAAACCTAAAACTTCTTCACAAACAGTCTCATGCAAAGCTACAACTCTTTCATACTGAGGAGGCACCGCCTATAACTGACCACGTGACATACACACACACTGAGGAGGCACCTGCAGCTGACCGTGTGACAGAGACACGCTAAGCTTGCAAGAGCCTGTCTATCTGGTGTCACAGCACACAGTGGCTTCCAGGTCCAGGCTCAGCCACAAGCACCGTTGCCTGCTGAGCCATCTCAATGGCCCTCAACAGACAACTTTAAGTTACCATCCATATTAAGGGCTTCTGTTACTGCAAAGCCAACTTAAGCATTATGCTTATTTTCCTCTTCTTTGTTTCATAATAACCCTGCAGTTTTTATACTTTTTACACATTAGTTTTTCATCAGTAACACTTATTAAGTTTTAACTGTGTTTACATTTAATTTTGGTGTATACATACGTGTGCTGCACTGTGCGTGTGCGGAGGTCGGAGGCCAGCTTGCAGGAGTCTGGTCTCTCCTACCATGTGAGCTCCAGGGGACTGAACTTGGACCCTCAGGCTTGGTGGCAAGGGCTTTAACTGCTGAGCCATCTTGCTGGGCCTCATTACTCTTTTAACTCTGTGGGCTGCCCACAATGCTCCCTTGGTAAGGGCTCTACATTCTTTTGAGATAACGTCACTCTTAGCTCTCTGTGAAAAGAACTTACTAATGACACGAAGGTCCCCGGTTGTTCTTTAAAGAGTATCACACACAGTAATATATAGAGAGGGCTCGGGGTGACAGATGCTCTACCATGGAGCTGTGAGACAATGAAGGATGTCCCTTACTCTGAGGGGACCTCAGGAGCCGTCAGTGTCAAGGCTCCCAGGAAACACTATGCATGCCCTAACCCCCCAAACAGAAAGTTAACTGCCCTATTTCTAGCTTCTTTCCACGTGTGCTTAAACCTAGCGATATCAAAATACAGAGCTATATCACGTAATTTTCTTCGTATGTATCTATGACATAGCAAAGCCACCAAATGGGATTGGAGGTATAGAATACATGCTTTAGCATGGGTGAGGTCCTGATTTTAATCCCCAGCACCAAAAATCAACTCCAACTGTGCCACAAATGAATGGTAGTGGTAATACATAATCCATGTTTTAAATGAATGACCACGTCATGAAGTGTCAGATGCAAGGAGACCGAAAACTTTGAAAATACGAACTTAAGAAAACAACGAAGAAGCATATACGTACGAAGGTTACTGTCGACTGGATTCTCATTGACAACTAGGTCACAGGCGACTTCACTGGCACCAGGGGAAGCATGCTGGACCAAAAGGGAATAGTTCCCAAATTCTCCAAATTTGTATTCCAGCCTAAAAAGAGCAGGCAAAATGAAGGCCAATGGTTACACGTGGAAATAAGTGGAAATAAATAACTAGGCTAGTGGTTCTCAACCTATGGGTCAAGACCCTAGGGGGTTGAATATCAGTTATCCAGCATATCAGACATTGATAAACAACTCTTAACAGCAGCAAAATTACAGTTATAAAGTAGGAACAAAATAGTTTTATGGTTGGGGGTCACCACAACATGAGGAACTGTGTTAAGAAGGTTGAGAACCACTTGAGCTAGACTCTGTTAACACCATCAACAAGGAACGATATAAATTCAGGAAGATTAAAAAAATATTTTAAAGAGAAGAAAAGCAAAACCATGCAGGAAAAAAAAAAAAAAAAAGGAAAAGCAGACTCAAGTTAGACCACAACGAGCAGGCACGGACCTGCAAGCTGCAGTCTCTCCCTGGGTGTAATTGACTTGTAGGATGGACCCGTGCTGGGTGCTCACGGAGACGGCCGCAACGCTTGGCTTCGCAGGTTTGCCACTGTGAGAGACGTTTGCCAGAGGCTGGAAGGTGCACTGTGGAGACAAAGCCAGCAGGCACAGTGTCAGGGTGTTCTCATTCTCAGACTAGGAGCTGCTGTCATTTGGCAGGGCCCTGAGCCGTTAGGCAGGAGCCTTCCCATAAACTGTACCTCTCGTCCTGTTCAGGGTCTTCAAAGTCTCTCAGTGGTTGGGGGACACGATATCCAAGAGAAAAAAATCCTAGCTCTTCCTTGTACTTTAAAAACTTAAACTGCAGTAATGCAGATAAAATTTGCCCATTTTATATTAAAATAATGACTGCCATGATGGAATTGAACAATCTTTATGTATAGGTAATCTTTTCAAAAGTTAATAAATACGGCCTACTTTAAATCTTGCATTCTATTGTTTCAATATTATTTAACCAATTTACAGGATCCTATTTTACATATTTCTATTTACTGCACATATGTCACCAACTATAAGAACCATGGATATTTATGTCTTCCAGGATTTTCTACTGTAGCTTTACATTTTTGTCATATAAATTTATTGTTTTAAAATATCTACCCATGCCGGGCGGTGGTGGCGCAAGCCTTTAATCCCAGCACTTGGGAGGCAGAGGCAGGCAGATCTCTGTGAGTTCAAGACCAGCCTGATCTACAAGAGCTAGTTCCAGGACAGGCTCCAAAACCAGAAAAACCCTGTCTCGAAAAACCAAAAAAAAAAAAAAATCTACCCATGAGGTTCTTACTCCTTTAAATTCTTTCCTTAATGTAAATTTCCAAAAGCGAAATTACTGGATAAGAATCGTCTTAGCCAGTGGTGGTGTTGGCAGCAGGGCACATGAATCACTGCCAAACATTCTCCCTTGATCATATTCCATCTAGTTCTTTACTATAAACTATTTTTGTTTCCTTGCCTGTAAATCTGAAGGGAACAAGAAAAGGGCTTAGACATCAGAACGCTGGAAGGGTGTACCACACAAGGCCTGAAGCGAATGGAGAGGATGCAGACAATACGCACTTGGTAACAGGACTCAGATTTCCAGTAGACCGTTAGGCTTGTTCCCGACAGTTCATTGTGGATGAGAAGTAGAGCCTGATCCATCTTCAGCTCCACAGGCCTCTTCTCATCTACATCTGACAAGGATCGGAAAGAAAAGTTACAAAACAAAAGAACCAAAAACCCAGAGCACCAGAGGGAGACACAAAAGAGCACAGCATCCGTGCTTCACAAATACCTACAGGCTGGAGCATGTGCGGTCTTCAGCCCAGTGCCCCGTGACCTGTGTGCAATGCCACACGCAGAGGCCCTTTGCACAGATGGTTCAGCTACAACTGAGGTCCCGTCAGCACCATTCCCATCCAGGGTGTGAGGACTGTCTGAGGAGGTAACACTCACTGAATAATACGGAGGTCATGAGCTAGGCTCTTTTCTGTTTTGCAGAAGAACAAAGCTCACAGCTTTTGCCCCTGCCCAGGGCCACAGCTCTCCAATGAAATCACTAATCTGAACCAAGAGTCTATTATTCCCACGTCTAGACTTTACCACATTAGTTATGAGCTCAGCCTCCGCAAATTGTTACAAATGCAGACTGCAGCTCTACCTCTCCGAGGAGGCAACAAGGGACATCAAAGGCTGGAGAGGTGGCTCAGCCATTAAGAGCACTAGCTGCTCTTCCAGAGGACACAAGTTGGACTCCCAACACCCATATGGCAATACACAACCATCCGTAACTGCAGTTTCAGGATATCCGACACCCTCTTCTGGCCTCTGCAAGTACCAGGCATGCACATGGTGCAGAGACATATACACAGACAAGACACCCATACATATAAACATTACATGAGGAGACACCAAGATACAGATGTGTATGAAAACAATGGCAGGCAAGACCATCACCCTCCATGTCCAGCCCAGTGACCTCACTGAGACTATCACGGCCAAGATCCAGTCATGGCGCCCAACCTGACCACCGGGTCTCGATACGCAGCAACGGCAGCCGGAGCGTGACCTCACACTCTTGGCCCACGCAGTCTAGAAACAGTCCAGCCTGCACCGACTGCTGCACTTCCATGGAGGCATCAGCCGGCTCTCCCAGAAGCAAAACTGATGAGAAGACCGGCCCCAAGTGCTACTCCTACCTGCAACAGCTGTGTGCTGTTGCCTCTCCTTCAGCCTCCAACCCAAGGCCAAGCAAAGCCAAGGGCAGCTGCCAGGCCTCCATTCTTGGGACCCCAATAATGTAACGAAGTCCCACTTACACTGACAGGAGCAGTAAAAGAAACAGGTAAATGCAGGTAAATGCAGGCGCAGCCCTCCCTCCCAGCTCACATAAGCAGGTGGGCAAGGCTCCTGGGAGGTTCTGACTCCTAATATTCTAGACCTCTTCTACCTCCTCATTCTGGTGGGGGACTCTGAATCTCCAGATCTGAAGGGCGGAAACTCTCTGCTTTCACATTCGACAAGGGGTCCAGGTCACGGCGTGCTAGGTGGGCACAAAGATGGTAATCATTTAGGGACTGGGGTGGCTCCTCCCCTCACCATGTAGGCTTCAGGGCAGGGACCCCACTCGAGCAGTCAGGTTTGACAACACACTTCAGTGCTGGGACATTCTGAGCCTTGTGTGTTATTCTTTAAACAAAGTACCCAGAGAATGAACTTTCATGAGTGAGGTTTCCCCTCCAAAATAGTCTTTTGCAGACTGTGCAATTCCAGTCCTATTTAAGTGGGGCCGGCAGTGACTCTCTCACTTGTGCCACATCCCAAAAGTCTTAGATATTAGTGTCCTCCTCCCCTATACCCCCAGGTGGGGTTTCTCTGCATTGCCGTGGTTGGCCTTGAACTGTCGGCTTCAGGGATCCTTCTGCTTCAGTCTCCCAAAGAGCTGGGGCTCCAGGGAGGCACCACTGTGAGACCTAGGTAAATCAACCAACTGGCTGAAGGTCACGAGCTGCTTGCTAGCTGGCAGGTCTAAGTGGAGGTCAGTCAGCTAAGGCCTAGGTTACCACACTTCCGGGGAGGAAGTGTATCTGCTCGGCCATCTCTGTTCTCAATCGGCCTTTGGATTTCTCCCTCACTTTCCAGCTGATAAATAGAAAACAGAGCTTTGAACCTGTGATTGGCTGCATGACTGTGTTCCTATCCTTTGATTGGCTGCATGACTGTGTTCCTATCCTGTGATTGGCTGCATGACTGTTTTCCTAGCCTATGATTGGCTGGAATACTTATTTAATCCCTCTCCTAAACACAGGTAGCCTTGGGTTTGCTTGCTTGTTTTATCTTTGTCATTTTTTTTTTTTTTTTTCATTTTTTCCTGATAACTTCTTGAAGTGCGTTTGGATGCCTTGCATGCATGCATGTATATATACCACACGAGTACCTGGTGCCCCAAAAAAGCCAGAAAACAGCATCAGAATCCTGAAAACTTGAGTCATATATGGCTGTGAGCTGTCATATGGATGCTGGGAATCGAACCTGGGTCGTGGAAGAACTGCCAGTTAGTTCACCTGGAGACATCTCTACACACCATATTTGACGATCTTCCTTTTCGAGTTTAGTGTAATCCCCTGTGCACCTGTTCATCTTTTCTCTATCATTTCAGCATCCCTTGATGGTTGGAACGACTATACTTCTTTTTCTTCGTCCTGAGTGGTGCTTCGATTTCCCTTGTGGATTCTAGACTTGCAAAGTTCTTGCCATTGATACTATGGTAGTCAGGACTATACAGAATCCCTCAGGCCTAGCTGAACATCAGAACTGCCTGGGAAGCTTCAAAAAGAACAGCAACAACAAGTTCAAACACCCTGACCAGACTCCAAACTCAGCATGATTTTTTAAAAATCGCTCCTCCCAACGACAAGCCTAAAACCCTGAATTCTTACACCTTTCTTTGTACTTCTTTGCATTACTTCAATGTGTTTTTAAAGTTTGGAAGGAGGAGGAGTGTGTTTCTCACAGAAGCCACATCCAAGTTCTGAGCCGGAAAAGGGGGTGGACGGTGGGAAAGAGGCAGGCGACACACCGCGCAGGATGATAGGCCCTACCTTATACAATGCGCAAAGGGGGTTTGTACACCTGCCTCAGTCCCTGAGCCAAACTAGCTTCGACAGGAGTTTGTGGAACGGTGTTGCAGGACCCTGGAACCTTGGGGTCGAGGGAACTCCCAGAATTCCTTTTTTCCCCCCACCCCTTCCCCTGGTGAACTCGGAAGCCGGACTGAACACCCAACCCGGGCGCCCGCGAACTGAACCTGGGAAACCAGGCCGGCCCGGGCTCCCGGGTTGAAGCTCCCGCTGCAGCCCACCCCAGAGTGGACCCGGCGCCTTGCTCAGGTCCTGTGCCCCGGGGTCGTCCCGGGCAGGCCCACGCACGGTCCCCCCCCAGCCCGCACGGCCGCTCACCTGGCTCCGCCCGGCGGCCGGGGGCGAGCAGCGTGGCGCTGAGCACCGAGCCGGCCAGCAGCAGCGCGACCAGCGCCGGGCCCGCGCCCATGCCGCCTGTCGCCTCCCTCGGGGAGCTGCGCTCCTCTGTCACCGCTGCCGAGCCGCGCTCCTTCGCCCGGCGCCTGCGCGAGCTCGACCGGCCCGTCAGCGCCCGCTCCATGGCGTCACCGCGGCTGTCCCGCTCGGGAAGGCGGGGCTGCGCCGCCACAGACCCCGCCTCCTGCCTCCCTAAGCCCCGCCCCGCCCCGTGGGAAAGTGTGTGCCTAGACCTAGCACCGCAGAGTGCGTCCTGATTGTTTTCTACCCTCTGCACAGTGTTTTCCAGTGGAGAGAAACATCCAGAAGAGTGGTCTTTGCTTCCGCAGTTATTCACCCTCACCACTTTCCTGACCGACATTCTAAATTCTTACACCCTAGCCTTTTAACGAGCCCCTGTCCATGTAGAAGATTCCTGCGTAATGAACAAGACTGAAGAGCTTCCCTCTCACACGCTCTAGGCATTCACTACATAGAGGGAAGGATACATCCCCTAAACGGTCTTCTGTTTCTGGCACGGTGAAGAGGCTGCTACCAATCTTCTGTGGACGTTAAAGGTGCGCAGGGATGACGACCCTGCAGATCCACACCGCTGTCTGTATTCCCAGGGAAACCGTCACAGGTGAAAAAGGACGGGCACAATTTGTAACACAATTGCTTCTAATAGCAAAATCGCACTATGCAGCTAGAGGAAATGCTTAGCCTTTCTTCACACAGCCACTTGCGAGAGTCTTAAATAAGATGAAGGGAAACAGGCTCCGCTTAGCTTTGCAATTACATTTATTTAATTTCTCAGATGGACTCATTTAAAAATCCAACTATGCAAAGTTGCATTAAACGTGCAATTGCATTAAAAGAATCACATTTTAGCCAGGCATGTTGGCGCACACCTTTAATCTCAGCGTTTGGGAGGCAGAGGTGGGGGGAGGATCTCTGTGAGTTCGAGGTCAGCCTGGTCTACAGAGTGAGTTCCAGGATGGTCAGGCCATTACACAAACGACAACAACAACAAAAAACAAAACATAAAAAAAGTTTTAAGAAGCGAGAGAAGTTCCTGGACATGGAAAAAAAGAGAGAGCATTCAGGTTTGCAGGGCCAGGAGCTCCAGACCCTAAGCTGAGAGCTCTAACCCATGCTACTGGAGGGGACTGGACTGGTTGTAGGATTAAGGGTGCTGTTAGCCCAAGGCTGTAACACAGGATGGCACTACTGCTTATGGCTGCCCCCTGCTGCCCCTTGACGCTGCCAAATGCTGGGGGAAATTAAAGGGGAGGTGATAGCAGCCCTGGCAGATAGCAGCTTAGTACCCACAAGCTCTACCCAGATAGATAGAGCAGAACCCTCAACCTCTAGTGTGGAAGGAAGGGAGGTGAGCTAAACAGAGCTCAGTAGGTGGTTCCCCAGTTAGGGACTGTAGGAAGCCTTCACATGACCCTTCATAGCGGCTGGAACTCCAGTCCAGGGATCAGATTCCCTTTTCTCATCTTCCTGGTCACTGCGTGCATGCACACACTTAATTGCAGGTAAGCACTTTTAAATCCAAAAAATTAAAATATTGAAAAGAAAAATCCCAAACAAATCAGTAAGGAATTTTGACAAATCCATTGAATTAATAATTACTATCTCAATAGAGTAGGGATGGCTAGATGTCTTCAATAAAACTTACATGGAAAAATTAGGTAACAGAGGAAAATAAAAACTTACCTTAGAAAACATAATTGCATTCAAGTATGTGCACACAAAACTGACACTTTTGCCTTGTTATATAGAAGTAAAGAATGGCTCCATGCTTCCTTCTTTGTAAGTTCCTATTCTTGTCATCTGTGTCTTTAAAAACAAAATCATATATACTCATTTTGATATTTCATTGTATTTTAATAAATTGCCTGAAGATCAGAATGCAAAGCAGTCACACTAGTCAGTCATATAGGCCAGGCAGTGGTGGCACACACCTTTAATCCCAGTAGCCACACTAGTTAGCCACAGAGGTTGGGTGGTGGTGGAGCACACCTCTAATCCTAGCACTAGAGAGGAATATAAGACGGGATGAGACAGGAACTCACTCTCTTTTGATATGAAGATTTCATAGCTGTAAGAACTCTCTAATGGCTTGGCTGCTTTGCTTTTCTGATCTTCAGGTTGAAGCCCAAAATCTGCCTCTGGGTTTTTATTACTTGTGCTACTTAATCCACTACCCCAGAGTTTTAGAACCTTTTAAAAATATACAGCATGAGCCAGGTGGTGGTGGTGCACGCCTTTAATTCCAGCACTCGGGAGGCAGAGGCAGGTGGATCTTTGTGAGTTTGAGGCCAGCCTGGTCTACAAGAGCTAGTTCCAGGACAGGCTCCAAAGCTACAGAGAAACGCTGTCTCGAAAAACCAAACCAAACAAAACAAAACAAAAAAAAGTGTTTGTTTGTATGTCATTATTTGTGCTAGGCAGTCCAAAGGAAAGTCCCACCTCATACGACACCCACATTGGGCACCATCTGTAGTAGCACTTTTTCTTCAGGACTGTTGTTGGGGACTGCAGACCACCAGATCCTGAATTTCTTGTAAACAACTTGTTTGTTTTCCTCTGCTCTGAGCAGCCTGCAGCTGTTCTGAGCACGAGACCCTGATGGCAGGGGAGTGGGTTCTGATGAGTCTGCAGCTGAAGGATCCTGTGAGGTGGGGCGTGGCCAGAGCCCTCTATAAGCTGCCCCTGAGCACAGTAAAGTGGGAACTAACCGCCTGACTGTTTCCCCAATACGCTTTTGCACCGTTATGTTCCCACTAGCAGGATAGTAAGGGGTCTAATCACGCCACATCCTGGCCAGTACTTGTTAATATCTTTAAGCCAGTGGGTTTGGGTGGAGTTTTTTGTTTGTTGGTTTGTTTTTTATGTTTTTTGAGACAGGGTTTCTCTGCAGCTTTGGAGTCTGTCCTGGAACTCACAAGAGATCCACCTGCCTCTGCCTCCCGAGTTCTGGGATTAAAGGCGTGCACCACTACCATTTGGCTTGGTGGAGATTTTGTAAAACAAACCCGAAGTGAATGGAGCACCTGTGTGCTTCACAGAGATAAACCTGGGCAAGCTCACCCCCTTGTCAGCCACAGGCTACAGAAGACAATCAGATCCGATGCTGCCTACTTCTTTGGCCTATGGTACCTTCCTCTCAAGGGGGACAGGAACCTTGAACGGTGGTCCCTGTAGGAGGAGGGAAACACCAGGGGCAGCAGCATGGTGAACCAGTTACAATGAAAACCCTTGGACTTCCCTGTAGCCCTGTGAAGCTAGACACTCCAAGGTGGGCCCCGATCTGTGACTCCAGGTGAATCTGTCGCCTGCTCAGGTTCAGGGGACACCTCGTGAGTGGCCACGAAGACACACCGACTCTCTCATGTCTCCCAAAATAAGGATGCCAGCACCACAGGAGAGATTTTTTTTTATTGGGGTGGGGGCGTGGACAGACAGGATCATGGTATATAGCCCATAACAGGCCTGAACTCTTAGTTTCTCCAATCTGTTTCCCAGGCGCTAGGATTACAGGTGTGCACCACCATTCCTGGCGCCACAGTTTTTGTTTAAGGTGTTCAGTTGTGCAGGCCCGGGGAGGCTCGACACTGTCTAGTAAAGAGGAACATTGGATATGAAATGTTCACCCAGAAACCGCAGGTCAGCACCATCCCAGGCAGGTAAGGAAGTTCCCGCAGCCTGCCGTTCCCAGCAGTCAGTCCTAGCCATTCACCGTCTCTCTCCAGAGCATGCTGCCACAGCGTACTTGGCTCAGTGAGAGGAAACTGCATGGAACCTTCACAGACGGTCATCTCTAACACTGACAAGGGCCTCACTGATGAGGGCTGCGCTTTGGACACCCAAAACGGTCTTTGAGTGTGAGTGTGTGTGTGTGTGTGTGTGTGTGTGTGTGTGTGCGTGCGCGCGCGCACGCGTGTGCGTATGCTACGGATCATATCCGAGGCTTTGCAAAGAACCAGGTAAACACCCGACCACTGGGCACTATATCCCCAGCTTCCAACAGGACTGCTCAAATTAGGAACAATGTTCTCTGAAGAATTAGTGTATGTTTTTTCCCATTTCCTACCAATCTATAAACATGGTTACCGGAGTAGGCGATGTGTCTTCATGATTACCGTTTTACCACTTCCTTCAAACACTGTGTGGATCCATGAATTCTCTGCATCTTCACCAGGAAGCACAGTAAAGCAAGGTTTTCCCACTTGGCTACTTCCATCTGGGTTGCTGGGAAAGCAGAGCACACTCAGATGTGCAGGCAGATGTGGAGGAGACCCTGCATCCACAAATCACGAGGTTCACGAAAGCACTTCCATCACCAAGAGTAGAACAGCTGGGATGCCATTCAGCTGTTAAGTCCATCATTTAACGGCCTGACCTTACAGCATCTCCTTTGTCTGAGACATCACAGACTCTCTGAGCGAATGTAAAACCTTCTGATAAGTGTCCAGAACATCCTGAGCCGTGGGTCTTTCTGCGGGGATCTGGCTCTTACATGCCTTATGGATATCAAACAAGTGGAATCGAACCATATCACTGCCTTCCACGTGCCCCAGAAGGAAACTGGAGACATCCGGAATCTTCCAGATGTCAATCTTCTCATCATAGGAGGGCATGAGGTCATCTCGGAAGGGCGTGTCTCCCCCATAAGGCCACAGCTGCTCCGGAGCCACAAAATCCCCGTGGAGTTCCCTGTGGCCACACTTCACCCGGACCCCGGAGGCATGGTCCACCAGGGGCAGCGCATCCAGGTCATTGGCCACAATGCTGAAGTTGCTTGTCAGCAGGTACTGAGACAGCGTTTTGGGCAGGTCGTTAGAGTCACACATGACCCTCACGCCCAGGGGACTCTGGTGCAGGTAGTTGATGATGGCGACATACTCCACGGCCAGCTGCAGCCGGTGCTGCCAGGTGTTCACATCTTGGTACTTCGAAAGGTTTAGTGTTTCTTCCAGGTTGCTCAGGGAACCCAAGGGGTGATACTCGGTGAGAATAGTGCCGTCCTCCTCGCAGTAGCCAACCAACGTGACCACGTGCGGGCTCTGCAGAGACTTCAGCATCTGCAGTCCGTGGAGGAAGTCGTCCTTCATCTCCAGCCTGGTGAGCCGTGAGAGAGCAACTTTGTGCTCATTCCACTCGGACAGAAAGACCTGAAACGGGGCCAAGGAGAACGTCAGACCCAGGCTTCCACCAAAGCACGCCAAGGAACAAACACCTCCTAGGAGGCAGGCGTGGTGCAGAGGACGCGGAAACAAACCAGATACGGTCCCGTCTCTGCCATCCCAGAGCTGTGAAGACAGACACACGGCACTCAGCAGGGTGAACATGTAACTGGGGTGGGGAAGGAAGGAAGAAGGTAAGAGCGGGGCCAAGGCGGAGACCACGGACTCTTTCAAAGGCTACCCAGAACCCGAGAGTCGCCATGGACCGCAGTGTGGAAGAGCGCAGCCTGCTCCTGGTTGACAGAAGGGGCGGAAGGACCCAAGATGATCCCCAGGTGTATGGCCCAAGGACCTGGGTGGAAAGTGGTGCCATCTACAAAGGGGGGAACAGCAGGCCCACAGAAGAGATGATCAACCGTTCCACACCAAGCCAGCTGTAGTGACACGTACGGGTAATCCCTAAACTCAAGAGGCTGAGGCAGGAGGATCATGAATTTGAAGGCTATACAGTAAGACTCCATTCGGAAGGAACAAGAGTTCCACCCAGGACGTTCTGACGTGCTCAGAGAACTCCAAGTGGAGCTGACAAATAAGCGGTTGGCTGCACAGTTCTGGGAGTTGGGGAGAGACAGGCCTTGAGAGAACCATCTGGGAGTTTATTAAATATGCAAAGGCAACAGAATTAGGCTAGGGCTAGATACAGATGACATCTAGAGACACAGAGAGACACTTCCTCAGCTTCAGCATTGCTACGTTAGTTCAGACAACTGTCTCTCCAGAGAATTCAAGGCCAACCTGTGGTAGGGACACCTTGTCTCAAGAGCCACGATGGCCTTGAAACAGCATTCCCCAGCTGAGCTATGCCCCATCTCCCGAAAGCCTTCCTGTCTCCCATCCTTTAGTACTCTTTCACACCTGCCTCCCTCTCCAGCTGCTTTCACTACACCCGCCCGAGTTCCTGATCACAGACTCCTGGGCTCAAGGACAGAAACACAAGGTCGTCAAGGCTCTTTTTTCTTTGTTTGTTTATAAGCCCGTATTCCACAATGTTGCCCGGGTTAGCCTGAAAGTCCCCACCCCAAGCAATCTTCTTATTTTGTTGGTTTTTTTGAGACAGGGTTTCTCTCTGTAGCTCTCCAGGAACCAGCTCTTGTAGACCAGGCTGGCCGCAAACTCAGAGATCTGCCTGCCTCTGCTGAGATCAGAGGCATGCGTCACCATAGCCCAGTCCCAGACAATCTTTTTGCCTTGGACTCCCAGGTGCAGCAAGCGTCATGGCACCTGGTGCCAAACAATTGCTCTCCCAGAGCTAGCAGTGAGGACAACGCGGGCATGAACACTCACTCTCTTCACGGCTCCTTCTCCAACGCGCCTCAGCTGCCTCACTTCTGTCCTCAGCTCCTCACAGGACAACCAGCGCGAACAGTTTTTCATCCGTCCCATCCTAAAGTAACCATGAGGACAGCGACTCGGGTCCTCCGGAGGTCGAGGGGAAATGAAAAACCAGTCGAGACAGAGGTAAAGGGCGGCATTCATAAGGGCCAAGGAGAGCAACAGCCCAACGCCCCGGGGGACTTCCCTGTGGGTGAGACCTTTCCTGTTTCCATGTTGCTGTCCCATGCCAGCTCCTACAACAGAACATGAGACAGGGAGAAGAATCGTCGTCCACGCTGATTTCCACGGGAGTGTTCTGATGCCACTGGTGGGCTGAAGGTGGTCACCGTCACTCGTGGGTTGGGTCAGGATCAGCATCACTTGAAGGCGTAAACGAACTGTGAGCTGCCCTGATGAACACTAGTCTTCGTTACAAGCTAAAATGCGGGCTCATCCAGGCCACGTCTGGTCCTGTTCTCCCACAGGAGCTTGCACTAGGTGGATGGCCTGAGTGTAGGTGTGCATTGTGGGACTGGGATAGAAGGCAGATAAAGAGGCTTAGTTATCGTAGGAATCAGACAAGGTTAGGGTGTTCTGGTGATACAGCTCAGGGAGCGTCCAGCATGTGCAAGACCCCGGGCTTGAACCCTAACACAGCAACAACAAAATATTTAGGCTTGTTTTGTGGCCTGGGGGATTGAACACAGGGCCTCGGTTAAGCCAGCTCAGCACCCTATCCCTGAGTGATACCCCAGTGAAGAAGCAAGGCTAACTTTTCAGTGGGTGCACAGGTAGCTTTGGGGTGGGGAGATGGAGGTGCAGAAATTAGGCCCTGATGATAATCCGGGATAAGAGTTGACAAACTTGGAGAATAATGGTTTAATTCTAATTGTCTAAGATTTTCCGAAGAGATGACTTAGGAGACACAGGTAGCAGGGACCCAAAAAATCCAGAACAGAGACCACTGCAAGGCCATGGCAAAGGGACCTGGCAGGGGACAGACCTGGGATGGACCCTTGAGCAAAGGATGCTTGTCCCTCAAAGTGCTGGACAGAAGTGTTCCAAAGTGACCATTAGACTGGGAGACATGGGGACCCAGAGTCAATCTTGACAGGGCTACCTTCAGGAGTCTCTTCCTTCTCTCAGCTGAGTCTCCATCCACATGCCTGGGTCGCTCAGAGTTGTGCTTGGTACCACATGGCAGCTCACAGCCTCCCTAACTCCATCCCAAGAGATCAGACGGTGTCTTCTGGCCTGTGTGAATACTGCAGTCACACGCAGACAAAATAAAAAGAAATATATCTCAACTTCAAAGAATAAACTTGTCTTATCCCCCAAATCTATTCCTTTTTCACAGTTCCTGTCAGCAAATATGGAACTTCTCCTTCCTGTTTCTAAGCCAATGAGGACACAGGTGAAGGACTGTCACAGCAACGCGACTACTTCTAACCCCGAAACGTAAGAACTGACAGTTCAGTAGCTTCGCTTAGACAACAGAATTCAACACTGATATTCATTCCTGCTATCACCTGGTTGTGTTCAAGAAACCCCGACTCTGCAATCACTCTGGTTTCATTCACAGACCACCTGGAGGCCATCACCCCACACTCTGGGGTCTCCCCGGCCAGCTCCAGCAGTGTTCAGATTCATTTGTTCGTCTTTCCTCATCTCGACCTCAGGCCTCTCCCTCGGCTCATCTTCAGAGACTGAACAGAGCTGCGGCGGCTGTTTCTACCCAGGCTGTTGCATCTGTTGCATTATCTCTTTCATCATACTTTTTTTTAAAAAAAAAAACAACTTTATGGGGGCTGGAAAGATGGCTCAGAGGGTAAGAGCACTGCCTGCTCTTCCAAAGGTCCTGAGTTCAATTCCCAGCAACCATATGGTGGCTCACAACCATCTGTAATGAGGTCTGGTGCCCTCTTCTAGCCTGCAGGCATACATGGAAGGAATGCTGTATACATAATAAATAAATAAATATTAAAAAAAAAGAAAAGAAAAAACTTTATGTTAATTATCATTGTGTGTACGTGTGGGCATGGATGAGCACATGCCACAGCCCGCATGCAGAGGTCAGGGGATAACTCAGTGGAGCTGATTCTCTCTTCCCTCTTTAAGTGGGTCCTGGGGATGCAATAGGCTTGCATGACCAGCACCTCTACCGACGGAGCCATCTCTCCAGCTCATCTTTCTTCATAATCTTTAGAGGGACCAGCTGTGTCTCAACTTAGACCTTAGGACAGAGGGTTGCAACTGCTTTTTCTCTAGGAGTCAATGTCAAAATCGAGTGATAACCGCATCACGGATGTGAGGTGCAGAGGGGTGGAATGACGTCGTGCATCGTCTCTGCCTGTGCCACTCAGCCCTGTTGCCAGAGTACATAGAGCAGCCCCTACGGCGTATAAAAAACAAACCTGTGCTTTCTCAACAAATATCTCTTACCCAACATTTACCAGGATAAAAATGGCCGGGACTACAGCTCACTGGTAAAGTGCTTGCTTAGCTCAGGGCTCAGGCAGTGGATTGTAGCTGGCCAAGCCTGGCAGCAGATGATAGCATTCCTTTAAGGGCGCTGCAGGCCGAGCTAATCTCCCCTCATGCAGGGTCTCTGGTAGCTCTCAAGCTGCTTGCAATCCCTACATCTACACTGCAGCCTAGATCCGTCTCCCAACGCTCTGTGGGCTGTGTCCACCGCTGACCTTGTTGTCCTCCCCCCCTTTTCCCCAGCACAGCTCCTCTTCGGGGCTCCCACTCTGTTGTGGAGACACAGCCTATCATCACTCATATCACAAACCAGGGTGACTCAGTTCCTCCGTCCCCTGACCTCAGAATCAGCCAAGCCCTATGAACCGTCCGTTCCTGACTCCGCCCTGGCACAAGCCGCCAGCGCCTCTTACCTGCGCTCCTACAGCTGATTCCTGCATGATCTTTCTCTCTTCCCATCCATTCTCCACACAGCAGATGGGATCTTCCTTCTTTAATGAAATGTTCCTAAAGAAAACATAAGATTAAGACCATCTATTCAGTGTTTTGTCAATTTACAGTTGTCCTAATATATTCCAATTTTTTTAAAAAAAATAACATTTTGGGGGAGTGGTGGTATACTGGGGTCTTGCACAGCATGTGATCCTCCACCACGCCTGACCTGAAATATTACATATAGAACTGGAGCACCTTCGATGCCCTCTCAGTCCCCAGCCGCCACTAGGCTCACGGTTATTCTCTGGGATTCTCCAGCTGGGGACCTGGGGACTTGGGAAGAAAAGTCATTTCCTAGGCGCTCACTTCAGATCAGAAACAAAATCCACTTTTAAAGTTCTCCAGGTGATCTGGATGAATGCTAAAACCCGAGGCCTTCTGGTGGACACAGTTAAACAGTGTCCTCCGTGGTCACAAGTCCCCGCCCATAAGCAGCTTCTCAGGCACTGTATCACTTCTGGTATACCGGAGAGCCACTCTGCAGCTAACGGCTTTGAAGTTCAGATTGATCTTGTTGTTTTAATTTCTTACATTTTATCTTTTTGTCCATGAGGGGAGGACACCTGGCAAGGCATGCATGAAGGAGGTCAGGGCACAACGTACAGGAATTAGGTCCCTCCTTCCACTATGGATCCTGAGTGTTGAACTCCGCAAGCCCCCATCGCAACGAAGCCAGCTCGCCAGCCCATCGCAGTATGCTTTAGAGATTCATCCACTCTGCTTTGTTACTCAGTCGACGAGAGCATCATCAGTGAAATAACTCCCCCTGCTTCAGACAGTCTCATTGTGTAGACAAACTAACCAGACCATCTTCTTGTCCAAGTCTCCCATGGGCTGAATTATAGGCATTCTCAACCAGCCTGGTGTGAAACAAAATTTATACGTATTTCCCTACGTGTACGTGGAAGAATTCCTGCTTGACATAGAGGGTGATCCTTCCCAATGACAGATAAAATCCTGCCCAGAATACAAACATTCAATAGTCCCACAATGCCTTGAGGAACACGTCTAAATTCTGAGATGAGTCTTGAGTGGCCAGGGATGTAGATTGTGAGAGAGTCAATGCTTAGCACATGCCAAGACAATGCCCTGCGTCTGACTCCTGCACCAAGGGGAAGGTAAACCCCAGGAAAGTAAACTACAGAGTCCCCCAATGTTCCTCACTCCAGCCCCCAAACATTCCTTGGTGCCCAAAGAAACCCTTTAGGAGATCTGTGGACCCTTAGATTGTGCTCCGAGATGTTTGTCACCTTTTCTGTTTGGTTCCCTACCACCTGCAGTGCCTGGCACAGAGCAGGGACCAAGGCACACTGAATGGACAGTCACACCGCACTTCTCTGTGTTCATGGGCATCTGGCAAGCATTGCTGTCTTCCTGTGTTTCTGCAAGCCCAGGAATCTGTTCTTCGGTTCTCTGTGGGACCTGCCCTCTAGCGCCTCCCATCGGCCGTTTCTTCTCTCATCCATTTTCACCAGCACCACCATTACATCTTCCGAGTGTTAAATCTTTTTCGCCCCAACCTCCCCCTCATCCAACCTTTCTATTGGGTGAATGCAAGTTTCATGGCGCCTAGAGCTTATAGTTTTAGGAAGGAAAGGGGGCTCCCTAAGAAAAGAACACACACAGACTGGGCAGATGGCTCAGTGGGTAAGGTGTGCAGACCCAAGCTGAAATCCCCAGGATCCAAGCTGAAATCCCCAGAACCCAAGAGAAAGCCAGACACACCTGTGATCCCATTGGTCCTGTGGTGAATGGGTGAACAGAATCCGTGGACGCCTCTGGGCCAGCCAGCCTGACCCATGGCACACCACAGAGTGATTCTGGCTCAGAAAGGGAGAGGGCCAAGACCAGCATCCATGTTGTACCCTGTCCTCCGCATGCATGCCATGACATGTGTGAAACACACACACAGGCACACACCCTTTCCAGTGCACAGATTTTGGAGCATAAAATTGTCAGCCCCTTTCCTGGATTTTACAAGAGACTTGTGGCAGGGCAGCAGTAAGCTATTAGGGAATTGAACCTGGGTCCTCTGCAAAAACAAGTGCTCTTAACCACTGAGCAATCTCTCCAGGCCTTAGAATTCATATTTTCAAATGAAAATATGGCCCTCATTAGTTGGCAAGCCCTTACGGCATTTATGGACTGTATTTTGTGCCTTTTAGCTATAATCCTCGCATTCTGACTCTCCCTAGGAAAACAGTAATCATCCTTAAACTCAACTGCTCACACAGTATCACACGATATCAAACTCAAAACAATTCTGAGGTACTTAATTTCCCAGAGAAGGGAACGGACTCAAAGGTGAAGGCGCTCATCCAGTATCGACACCATGTACTTGGAAGGGCTGCCTCAAATCCACGTTCTTCCTCAGGGTCTTGCAAAGCTCAGGGGTTAGGCAGACTTGAACCCAGTGTGGTCACTGGAAGGGGCTGCTTAGACAAAATAAATAAGGCAACTAAATGAACTGCCAATATGCAGACTATTTTACATGATTCGAGATGTTGGTGTCACCTCACTTTCCAATAATTATTTTAAATAATCTGGATATTATTTCGTTAGTACAGGCAAAGAGTGGGGACGTCAAAATTCCTAAACGTCTATATACTGCTTTTTAATAGAGAAGGAGGGAAGTGGGGAGAGAAGTGGGTAGGGAGGAGGTAAGAAAGCGAGAGCACCGAGGACAGTCTCCGTTCACACAGTTGAGTGGCCTCGCCCAGTGCACAGAGACCCAAAGGGGGGTGCGCGGAGAGCACACGTAGGGGCTGTACGGTGAAAAACCGGAGGAGTGCACGGTGATCACCCAGAGTGGGGCGGTGCACGGTGATCACCGGGAGTGGGGTGCGCGATGAGCACCCGGAGGGGCGAAGGGTGCACGGTAAGCATCTGGAGGGCACCACCTGCTCCAAGGCAAGGTCCAGCTGAGCCCCGGGAGAGCCGCGTCATCCCACCCTGGGGCTGGGTTGGGGAGGTGGTCCAGGCTCGGAAAGGCCCCGCAGAGCCCCAGCCTGCTCCACCATTCCCCGGGGCCTACCTGATATCCACCAAATCCGGCTCGCGGCCCACAACGCCTGCGCGGCCGGAAGCGGCCCGAGACGAGCGCGAGGCGGCCCCCTGGTGGCCGCCTCCCGCCGCACCACGGACACCCGCGGCAGCGCAGGCGTTCTCACCCAGCCTCTGGTTCTGCTGGTGAGAGCCAGGATGCAGCAAAAAGGCTGAGCCTGGGGCTGGGAATCTCAGAGGGTTGCTTCGTGATCTACACTCTTTGCAAAGCGGTAGTTGCCAAGGGTGGGCCCCAGAACAGCAGCCTGAGCAAATGTCCGAAATTCTCAGCCCCACCGCCTACCGCTGCCTGGCCCATTCTGACTCTTACACAGTTCCAAATAGCTTTGCTGACCAGCAGCCCCAAAACAATGTTGGCCACTGATGGCAATTTCTGAGAATAAATGCTCTTATATGTTCTAGTTTCTTATACTGTATAAAAAACTTATACAGTCTAGAATTTCTCTAGGCTGGCTTTTTTTTTTTTTTTTTTTTGGTCGGGGGAGCCAGGACAGTCTTGCTATGTGGCCTGGCTGTCTTGGCACTCAATATGGAGACCAGGCTGGCCTTGAACTCATAGAGATCTGCTTGCCTCTGCCTCCTAAATACTGGCAGTAAAGGCACGAGCCACCACAACTGACATCTAGGCTGTGTTTTGTTGTTTTTACAATGATGCTACTGAAAAATGCAAAGAACGTATTTTGAGATTTGGAAGATCTACACATCACAAATACTGTATAAAATGTAAGGAAAATACAACGTTATTACCAATTCAATGTATTTTCTGTATGGAACATTATTTCCCAGTATACGTGGAGAAAGCTCTTCACAGCACTGAGCTGTGGTTTGGTTGGTGTTCTAGCCCTGAACACCCTCTATGGCTACAACCTGTAGTCAAGCCGCTCCAACGCCGTTGCAGCAGGTACAGCCAAGGGCAGAGACACGATCGAGGAAGCGTGTTTTCAGAGCCTTCAAAGTGCATTCTACCTAGAACGCGAGTTCTTCCCACTCAAGTGTTAACTGAGCCTTAGGCTTGTTGTCACACGGCGGGTGTGCACCGTACAAGGTGGCACAGTCCTGGGGATGGCACGCAGCTCTGTGGTTTCTCATTCCTCCCACAGCCGTTTCCCAGTTCCGGTTCCGGCAGCAGCAACTGTGGCTATTGTATAGCATGGGTTTGGGAAAGACTTCTAGATGAGGCCGGGACTGTGGGCTATGCTGAATAAATCCATGGTTTAAATTATCTTGAGTAGATTGCTTACAGTGCAAAATGGACCAAGTTCCATTTTAACAAGGTCACATTTCCCTCATCACAATCACAAATTTTATAGCAGTATTTTCTTCCTCAGTTTCTTTTTTTTGTTATTTTTCTTTCTTTCTTTTTTTTTTGTTATTTTTCTTCCTTTTTTGAGGGCCATACCAGGCATGGTAGCACATGCCTTTAATTCCAGCACTGGGAAGACAGAGGCAGGCGGATCTCAGTGAGTTCGAGGCCAACCTGGTCTACAAAGTGAGTTCCAGGACAGTCAGAACTGTTTCACAGAGAAACCATCTTGAAAAAGAAAAACAAAACAAAAAACAAAAAAAAAAGGGGGGGGAGGGCCACTCTATGTTTTGATTTGGCCTGAACCTCTCTATGTAGCCCAGGCTGGCCTCAAACTTAGAGCAATCCTCCTGTCTCGGCCTCCAAAGCACTAGGATCCTTGTTGGGTCTAAGCTGATATGAAACCCTGTCTAAAAAAAAAAAAAAAAAAAAAAAAAAAAAAAAAAAAAAAAGCAAAAAAGAAAAAACAAAGACTGCAGCATTGTTTATAGATACATGTGATTTTATTATAAACCCTTTCTTTTGGCATTAGTTGGTTACAGTGACAGCAAGAAAGATACCGTGAGTGTGGCCCAGCAGCTCTGTCCGGCAGCTGCAGTCCCTGCTCACCTCCATCACCACGCACAGCCTCGCGCACACCTGTCCGGAGGAGCGGAGCGGATTCTGCGGGGCTGGATTAAATGTTGGCAGACTACAAAAGCAGCAGTTCCTTTATGGGAAGACTTGACCCTCCCCTCCAGTGACCTTGCTTTAGAAGAACTGATTTCTTAGAGCTAGTCTGAACAGCATCAGCACACAGGAGTATCATACTTAGTTCTTGTTAAAAACAGCACCTGGGCAACAACTTTAGCGCACAGGCAAGGGATGGTCGCTCTAGGTTTACACTCCTGCGCTAGAGGCCCTTAGAGAGAAAGCAGCGTCCACTCCGTCACACTCTCGCTGCTATACACTCGTTGGCATGTCACTTTCTCGGCTGTGTTTACTCTGAAGGGATCTTCCAATATATCTCCAATATTCCTTTCTTATAGTGTCCTTTTCTTTAGCTAGGATCTCACATAACTGAAAATGAAAAATAAAAATGATTCAAGTAAATGTTTAGCTCAACCTCAAGGGCATATGGCAATTTAACGTATTCAGGTCACATGCAAAAACCACACAAGGGTTACATTACCAACGCAGTACTGCCCCAAACAGAACAACCAAGAAACTATATAAAAAGTGGCACCAAGAGCAGCGGCAACGGGCAAAGCCCATTCTAGGACACTGTTGCGTACACTCACCTCTAAGGCTTTATTAAGAATGTCCTCCTTGTTGTCACACTGGTTTTCCAGCATGTCTTCATAGATGTCCACAAGAAAGGCGATCAGGTAAGGGGAACTGTGACTTGGTTGTAAATCAAGCAATTGATTTAAAAGATTAGGGTATCTGGAAAGACCACGATCCTGCAAAATCCTAAAACAAAACAAAACTCCATGATGAGAGAGCACACACAAATAGGAAAAAAGAAAGAAAGCCCTGAGACAAAAGAAGACTTGTCAGGAACAAATGAGGCTGCAAAAAGAAAGAATTGTGAGCTATGTGGGCCTTATCAAAGGCGATTTAAAGTTGAGTAAAATTCATTTAAAGTCCAATGAAGCGGGACTGGGGAGGGAGTTCAGTTGGCAGAGGCTTGCCTAGCATGCACAGCCCTGAGCTCAATCCCAGCACTACATAATCGAGGCATGGTGATGCATGCCTGCAATCTCAGCATTTGGAAAGTGGAGGGAGAGAACATGAACTTCAAGGTCGCCTTCACTTTATAATCTCAGTCTGAGAACAGCCTGGTAGAAATGAGATCATTTTTAAAAGATTTAAAGCAATCATTTATAACTTAAACTACTTGACACACACAATTAAAATAGAAAAGAACTCTTTCGTAAAGTTAAAAAGAAAGGAAAGAGCAGGAGAGATGTCCCTACTTCTTTTTGAGATGGTTCTTCAAACCTTTGGCTATTTAGGGGTCACAAGTCCTGGCACATCTCCAAGTGTACCTGGGCGCCATGCCATGCTCTCTGGCCATGTGAAGGGCCAGGCCTGGGAAACCTTCTTATTTTAAGAGTAAGACTTGTCACTGGACACTGGTAGTAGAAAGACTGGCCACACATGTAAGTAACTTGTCAAGTTTATTCTGCCCTGCAGGAATATACAAGAGTGTGTATTCCATCCTGTGACATAAACTCTAGAGGCTTCAGCAAAACACTAGCAGAGTTATAAATACTATTACAACACATCAGCGTTGCTGGGTACTGCTCTAAAAACTTGATGTGTGCCCAGAGGTGAAAAGGGGAAAGCAGAGGGCACAATGCCAGGGGACCGTGAGCATGCTTTGCTCTTACTAGTAGATGTACCAACCCAGGAAATTCCTTGGCATTCTTATGGAGGACATTCCATGATGTTGCTCATAGCAGCCTGGTGGTTCTCTTACAAAAAACCAGCAAAAACAGCCTCTTACCCTTTCAAGTAGTTCCACGCACTTTCATTGTGTGGTACTAATTTGATCATTTCCAGAGTATACCTGTAAGGAAAAGAATATTATTTTAAAAGAAGAGACCAAGCAGACACGGTTTTAGAAACACGGGGTGGACCTGACATCTTCTCTTGAGCCCACTACTTATTTGGGCCAAGATCAGATTCTTGAGTGTGGTGGTGCTCACCCGGAATCCCAGCACTGAAGAAGCTGAGGCAGGAAACTCTCAAGTTCAAGACCAGCCTGGGCTACAAAGCAAGGCCCATTCTAAGAAGCAGTTGAGGAGCATTGCCTCAGAGGTGAAGAGTACTTGCTACTCTTGTAGAGGATCAGTGCCTGACAACCTCCCAGGACTCAGATTCCAGGGGATCTGCTGCCTTCTTCTGACCTCCATGGCCACCAGGTATCCATCATACAGAGACATACATTTGGGCAAAACACTCACACACATACAATAAAATAAATAAATCTAAAAGAAAATGTTAAAAACCAAAACTAAAACAAACACCAACTATGCATGCTCAGAGCGTGAAACAGACACTGAAACAAAATGAACAAGTAGGGTGTGAGGGTAGAGACTACTACTGTTTACCGACATAAAACTCTCTCCAGCTGCACGTGCCTACTTCTTATAGCTTTGCATACAGCAGCTCTTGTATATGCTTGCCTGCCTGTGTGATTTTACCACAAAAGCTACATTTGGTAATGTCTGGAGTGATCCTTGTTTAAAGCTAGGAGCGTCATTCAACACCTATAGTCAATGGACAGAGCTACTCCACACTTGGCCAGCCAAAAACACAACATGGAGTAACACGGCATTTGGTTAGTAATGACTAACTAAAATTCAAGAATTTAGTGAAAATAGATCCAGATGAAATTTCCTGGCATTATGAAACTGGACTTCATAATCTCTAGAACCAACGAGTCAAGAAATTGAAGGGGCTGCAACACAGAGATGTACCGCATTACATGCAAATTTATCCCTGAGTGCTGCTTCCCAAATCTGCCCCATTTGAGCTCCATGAGGGCAGGACTGGGCAAGTCTTGACTCTGCAGCATCTGAGTGCCTGAGACGTGACCGGCACACACATTTTTAATAATGAAGGAATAAGTGAAGGCGGATACTAACTGGACTTCTCTTTCCAACACAGCACGATCACTGTAGCCAGTGGTATTAGAAATGACGAAATGTCTTTGGTTCCAGACAGAGTTATTTCTCACATCCTCTTTGAGAAGCTGGTCTACATACTGTAGCTCATTATCCCAAAGTCGAAATTCCTAAAAGTTAAAAAAAAATCCACTCATAAATGTCCTATTATTTATAACAACATGAACAAACAAAAAACAAGCAACACGTCAGCAAAGTTAAAAAGCTAAGCCTGAAGACAAGGGGTTATCATATGTGTAGAGCAGCCTGTGACCCCAGCATTCAGAGAGTGGAGGCAGGAGGATTAGAAATTCAAGCTCATTCTCAGCTATGTAAGTTCAAGGCCACCCGGGCCACGCGTAAGACACTGTCTTGAAAACAAAAGAAAAAAAACTAAGCAAGGACCCCACAAAGTCACAATCTAAATAAACAGAAGTCATCAAAATTTAGATGGGAAAACAAGCAAAAAATAATAATAATAACCAAACTAGTAAAAGACTGAGTAACTTTACGAGCACACAAATGAATGCAATTTGGTATTAATACAGAACATTGAATAGAGAGCAGCATTATAAAATGCATACGTAAGCAGGGGTGGGGGCACAGACCTGTTATCCCAGCATTCAGGAGGCTCAGGCAGGAGGATCAAGAATTCGGGGCTACCTTGGGCTACAGATTGAATCCTTGTCTCAAAAACAAAATATGTAAGCAAATTTTTAAAAGCAAATGCATGATAAAATTACCTTAAAATACACACAGAGAAATACACAGAATGGTATGGAAGTTTCACTTTATGATTAGGGCATTTTGAAAAAGCTAATGTATTTTTATTTCTTATTAGACACTAGCAAGAGTAAAAACTTCAGTAAGCTGGTTCCTGATTTTAAAAGTCACACTGAAAATAAGAAACTAAGGGAACATTTGGTGACGAATTCTGTGCTGATGAACAATGGAAGTGAGCCCTATTTGTGTGGGCCATAAACAGTGAACACGCCTAAGTACTGCCGACTGTCCCCAAGCACCACTGCTTGAGAAACACTGGCTTATAGGTTTTCCTTCACTTTTAATCTTATGTGTATGAGTGTTTTTATTGCATCCATGTCTGCGTATCATGTGTATGGAGGCCAGAAAAGGGCATCAGATCTCCTGGGACTGGAGTGGAGTTACAGACCAGTTGTGGACTGAAGCTGGCAATCAAATTTAGGTCTTTGCAAGAGCAGCAAGAGCTCCAAACCACTGAGCCTTCTCTGCAGCCCACCGTCTCACAGACTTCCACGGATGTGTATGTCTCACTTTCAAACTGAAGACATGGCCTTCTTTTTCTTTTTGAGACAGGATCTTACGTAGCCCAGGCTGGCCTTGAGTTCTTGATCCTCCTGCTCCCACTTCCCATGTGCTGGGAGTACAGGCATGTGACATCACACCTGACAGGATATACCTCTTTCCATTTCATTTAGCATGAAAAATGTACAGATTTTCTCCAGTTCTCAGACTTTACTTGTCTCTTATTATAGTTATATATTATAGTTATATAGTTATTATAGAAACTAATCTTGCCTTCTAAAAATTGGGTTGAAAACATGAAACCACACATATTGAATGTAAAAATAGAAGAAACATGAAACCACACATACTGAATGTAAAAAGAGAAGAAACTTTATAATAGTTATAGGAACTTAAAAGCGACAATGTAGCTCAAGGGTCTCTTGTACTCCTGTCATTCGGAACCTCTGAGAAGTCAGTAAAAAACATAGAGCATGAGGTAGCTTTTCAAAGACACTTGTAGTACTGTATTTAAGTTGTTGTGGTAGGTAGGGGACACGAGTGTGTGTGTATTTGTGTGTAACACACAGTTTTATGTAATTACAATTTTCTTTTCTATTTGCTTTGGTTTTTGACACAGGGTCACACTATGTCTCCCAGTATGGCACAAAATTTGCTATGTAGACCAGGGTGGCCTAAAACTCAGAGATCTGCCTGCCTCTGGCTGCTTGAGTGCTAGGATTATAAATATGAAACCATCATACTTAGCTGATTACAGTTTTCAATAAAAATAAAAAATACTAGGGGTTGGGGTATACCAAGCTCATAGACTGCCTGGCATGCATGAAGCACTGGTTCAATCCCACTAGCACATAAAACTGAATGTAGTAGAATCCCAGCACTTGGGAAGCAAAGGTAGGCAGGTCAAAAAGTCCAGATCCCCATTCAGACGCATACTTAGACCCTAAGGAAGGCAGTACCTGAATGACCCACTGTCGATGCTGCCATGCATGATAATTCTTCGCATCCTGATTAAGAATATCAGCAATGAACTCCAGCTCTTGAGAGGGGTCTTTTAGCCACTCCACTAAGACTCTCCGATGGTGCCTGAGAAAGAAGGGGGAAAGCTTAGATTAGCCCCAATGACACGTCAGCTACAGGCTGCGTGAGGTGGTGCACTGGGCGTTCAAGAAGCACAAATTCTCAACACTGCCAGAAAGAGATTACGTGACAGAGAATGCCAGCACACTGGGAGCCGAGAGGCACAGTGACAGGTGTGCACAAGCAGGTATGACTTCTCTCCAACCAGACCTGCCTAGGGCTTTTGTGCAGGATTCTGAAGCACTGCACATAGATAATGAGAGATGTGAAACTAGCCCACCCAGTTTAATGCCTCTCTACTGCAAACTAGTCAGCTATCACTATGTTCAAATGTCACTTACAGGAGACTTCCCTCTACCAGTCTGGCAGAACTTACTTACCTCTGCCCCAGAAAATACATAACTAGGACAAGTTACAACTTTGTCACAAGACAGTTTCTGTGTTAGAAAAATACTTGTGTTTTATACCGGGTTCCATTTTCAGTTTTGCTTGCTCTAAAGTTACCCACACTTAAGACTCTAAGATGCACTGGGAGGCTTGGTAGCTAGCTCAACACTAGAGCATCTGCCTATGTGTGACTCTGGGTTTCATCCTCACATGACTAGGAAAAAAACAAAATCACGGTGGAAACACATAACTGTGAATAGTCTAGAAAGATCTCTGGTTTATACGCTACAAATTGCATGTGTGTGCCATGTACTGGAATAATACCAATCTTTAAAAAAACATTATAGTATTTATTATACTAATGAGGAGTGCCATGAAAAAGGAAAGTTCAATGCCCAATTAATAACCTACACTACATGGGTGAAAAACCTAAAAAATTCATCTCACATATATGAAAAAGGGAAGATACTATCAATAAAAAAAAATCCTAGGTAGTAGGAACAACCTAAATGCCCTCAACTAAAGAACGGATAGGAAAATGTGGTACATTTATACAGCGGAGTACTATACAACAGAGAAAAATAATTACATCTTGAAATTTGCAGACAAATGGAGCTAGAAAACATTAAACTGAGCGAGGTAACCCAGACCCAGAAAGACTAATTATCATATGTACTCACTCATAAATGGTTTTTAAACATAAAGCAAAGAAAACCAGCCTAGAAATCACAATGCTAGATAATAAAGAGAACCCTAAGAGAGACATACATAGATCTAATCTACATGGGAAGTAGAAAAAGACAAGATCTCCTGAGTAAATTGGGAGCATGGGGACCTTGGGAGAGCGTTGAAGGGGAGGGGAGAGGCAGGGAGGGAACCAGAGAAAAATGTAGAGCTGATAAAATCAATATTTTAAAAAAAAGGGAAAGAAAAAGAACATCCTGGGTAGAACGACTTCTAGATTTATGATTAAAACTCTCCCAGTCACTGACTTAACAGTTTCTTATCCCAGGGATCTGTAAGTTTTACAAAACTGACTTCTCAGAACAAAACAATACAGTATTTCCCTAATATTCTGTGACCTAAAGACTTAAACATAGAGGAATAGTTTACATCAGAGTTTCACAGTAAGAACTTAATAAAAGAAGAAACTGAGTAGGGTGGCCTTTAATCTCGGCACTCAGGAGGCAGAAGCAGGTGGACCTTTGCGTTCAAGGCCAGCCTAGTCTACAAAGTGAGTTCCAGGACAGCCAGAGCTGTTACACAGAGAAACCCTGCTTTGAAAAACCAAAAACCAAAAGAAAAACATAGAAAAACAATACAAAACAGGACCTGCTGTAGAATATTATTTTAACATTTGTTTTAAGGATGCAAAGATGTGTTGTTGCATTCTTTCATGTTGCATCTGTTTTAACTCTGTAAAGCTGTGTTACTCTGCCTGTCTGAAACACCTGACGGTCTGAAAGAGAGCTGAATGGCCAATAGTGAGGGCTGGCAGGCAGAGAGTATGACTAGAAGAAGAAGAGAGAAGAGAGATCAAGGAGTGAAAAAAGAAGGGGCCAGCCACCCAGTCACACAGCCAGTCACTGAGTAAGAATGAAAGTAAGATTACAGACGTAAGAAGAGGAAAGAGCCCAGAGGCAAAAGGTAAACAGGATAACTTGAGCAAAGCTGGCTAGAAACAAGCCAAGCTAAGGCAGGCATTCATAAGTAAGAAAAAGCCTCTGTGTGTGTTTATCTGGGAACTGCGTGGCAGATCCCCAAAAGAGTAAAACAACCAACAACATTTTGGCATTCCAACGCGTGGGGTTAGAGTAAAAATTCCCCAACTACAGCACCAATTAGTTAGGGTACAGGACTTGCATTCTCATCTTATGTAGTATGAAAGCCAACAATGTGGACAATTTCAAATGTATCCCAACACTGCTGGGAGCTCAGCAGCGGCTGGCTGGATCTGTGCTTTGGTTCTGCTAACACTAGATGACGGATGTTACAGCGTCTGCAGTATCCAGACAAGAACCTACTTCTCTTTAGTGAAAACTAAATGTACTTAACACAATACCTGAAATACTTGTATTACTTTTGATTTTTATATAAAAGCATCTTAACAAGCCGGGCGATGGTGGCGCATGCCTTTAATCCCAGCACTCAGGAGGCAGAGGCAGGTGGATCTCTGTGAGTTCGAGACCAGCCTGGTCTACAGAGCTAGTTCCAGGACAGGCTCCAAAGCCACAGAGAAACCCTGTCTCAAAAAAACCAAAACCAACCAACCAACCAAACAAACAAACAAAAAAACAACAGCATCTTAACAGAGTATCTTTACAGCAAGGTCTAAAGCAAAAATCTCCAACCTCCCATTATAGCTACAAATGGAGCCCAACACATCTGTAATGACCACACCATGCTGGAATGTCGAAAGGGTGGACACTAGGTCTAAAATTTCTAGCTAATCTCTTTTCTGGCTTAAAAGAATCTTTTGAATTGTTCCTTCCTCCTTCTGATTGTTCTTGTTTTGCTTTTTCAGACAGTCTCACTGTACCCACTGGCCTGTAGCTACCTCTCCTGGCTTGACCCCAGAACACTGGGGTTACAATCATGTGTCACCATGCCTGGCTTAACAATTATTTTATAACACAGATTTCTAAGGCATGCAACTGTCTGTTTCACAGGGTACAGTGGTGAAGTCGCTTGTCTCAGCTTTTCTACAAAAGGAAATGTCTATAGCAACTCTCAGTTGCATGATTTGGAAAATCTTGTTGCATTATTTACTGTTAGTTCGTTTATGTTTCAATTCTTTGAAAATTTTACATTTATGTCAGTTACATATTAGTTCATGATAAAATTGAATTACAAAAAAAAAATTACCCAGCTGAGCCAGATAGCAGCTCATGCTTGCTACCTCCTACATTTGCAATGAGGTGGTTCTCCTACAGCTAACCTGTGCCCAAGACTGCTCCCCATTCCAATCTTTATCCCAACTTTTATCCAAGCTCTCAGCTTCTTTCTTAGTACTAATCCTTCCCTCTCCATAAACATGTACTGGAGCCTGAACCCAGGGCGCTAGGATGCTAAGCACGTGCTCTACCTCCGGCTTCCACCGTCAGCTTCTACCCTTGATCTTGATTCATCAGTGCTCTGCCCATCTGCTCCTTTCATTCTCCTTGAAGGTCCTCACCCACAGCCATGATTTCACTTCCAGGAAACAGAAGTGCCCCATATCTTATCAGTCACTCATACTGGCCCCCACCCAAAAACCCTTTACCTCCTTTTAGTTTTCCTTAAGCTGAACAAACCCGTCTTGTCCAACACTGACCCCGCCCTTCTTCACCTCCCGTGACAGTGCCACTCTTCACCCACGCAGCTGTCAAGCAGCAGACACAGTCTTTCTGTGACTTGTTAGTCAGCGGTCAAGCAGCAGACACAGACAGTCTTTCTGTGAATCGCTACGCTAGTTTTTCCTGTTGCTGTGACAGAACACCCATGACCAAGGTAGCTGATAGAAGGGAAATCAGTTTATGTGGTCTTATGAGAGCCCACCACCATCCCGGTGGGGAAGCACAGCAACAGGCCTGGCGGCAAGAGCAGTAAGCCAAGAGCTCGAGCACAAAGCAGAGCACGCTGGAAACGCCGTGAGTCTTTACCTCTCAGAGTCCACCCAGAGACATCCTTCCTCCAACACCACATCTCCTAAACCTTCCCAAACAGTGCCACCAAATGGGGAACAAGTGCTCTGTTCAAACACATGAGCCTACAGGGGACATTCTTATTCAAAACACCACACTCCCGTAAACGTCACAACAGGCTACTTTTCTAATTTTCTCCCCAAGTTTATCACCCTTTCTGCCTACAGCTGGACCACATCTGATGGCCTGGCCTGAGCCTCCAAGACTGTAAACTTGGAACAGGCCGCCCTCCACCCTGCTGTCACCATAAACCCATGGTAGTTTGGATCTTGCATATTCCCCAAATGCCTGTGTGAGGAAGACTTTGCCTCGGCCTGTTGAGCTCCTGGGAGATGGTGGCACCTTTAGGAGACAAGACTTGGTGAAAGGAAGTGAGGTCACTGGGAGTGTGTCCTTGCAGGGCATGTCTGGACACAGGCTCCTTTGTCTCTCTGCTTCAGGTGCGATAGCAAGCAGCTTCCTTCTCCACAGATGCCCACTCCCACCATAATGTAGGCAGGACTTAAGATCAGCCCAACAGCAATGGGCCAGCCAACCACAGTTTGGAAATCATGGGCCAAGTGAAAGCTTTTTTTCCTTACAAACTGATTACCTAAGTGTTACAGGCATAGAAAGCTGACTAACACAGCTTACAAGGCACAAACTTGATCACATCATTTCCTTAATTAAAATGCACCACCAGGTGTAGTGGTACATACCTATCTATAATCTCATGAGCATCACAAGTTCAAGGCCGGCCTGGTCCACTTACCCAGTTTCAGGTCAGCCATGGTTACAGAACAAGGACCTGTCTCAACCCCCACAACTCCTATCCCCACAAGGAAATTTCCACTATGGTCAGCGCAAATCCGTATTCGTGTTCATGAGGCCTTTTAAGATCACACTCTTCCTGTATCTCGAGGACTCCTGAAATGTATTCTAGTCGCATGGAATTATATGCACATCCCAGAGTGCATGGCGCCCTTTCATTCTTCTGCTCAGAAGTCTTCCCCACATGGCTCTTTCTCCCCCTGGCCCCACCACTCAGTCAGCACCACAGCACACAGTCGGAGCAGCAGCAGTGTCTCTGACGAGTGCTCTCCCAACTCCAGTCCTTTCTCTGCCATCAGCACCCCTACTCCCCGATCAAAGTCAGGTCTCTGGGAGTGTGCCCTTGCAGGGGTGTCTGCACAGCAGCTCCCCTCTCCTCTCTGCTGCTCTTCTCTGCTCTCCCACAAGAACTCACACGGGATAGACGGCTACAGAACGCACCCATGAAAACCCCTACCATAGTGTTTTTCACGATGCTCCTGAAAATAACTGGTTTTGTTATTCGCTCTCACTTTTAGACTGTTTCTAGTTTCTCTGTATCCACAAAACTAATAAACATTTTTAGATAAAAGAATAAAGCATTAAATATAAAGGTTATTTTATACTGACTAGAAAACAATTTTCATAATTTTCCCACTCTAGTAGTGCTGCTCCTAAGGTTGAAACTTATAATCCTACGAGGCAGGTTACAGTATGAATGTAAATGATAAGATGATAAAGAAATCTCAGCTCCCAGCGTCAAATGCCATTAGCAGAGTGACATACATCCTTCCTGTTTTCCTCTTACCAAACTTGATAGTTTTTGGGCTGTTCCTCAATTATTGCAGTGATGTAGTTCATTTCCTCTTGCAAATCCTTCTGAAGTGACTTCAAGAGAACTCTCCGAAAATGCCTATAGCAAAACAGCAAGCATTCACTCTGGTTATTCCTCTGGCTCTACAGCTCAATATATAGCGTATTTGCCTACCATGCATGAAACTGGGCATGGACGCACGTAGCTGGAATTTCAGCACCTGAGAGTAGATACAGTAGATCACAAATCATCCCCAGCTACCTACTGAGCTCATGATCAACCTGCACTATACTAGATCCTTGTCTTAAAAAACAAAAACAGCTGGTGTCACCAAGCCTGACGACCTGAGATCAATCCCTGAGACCCACACAGTGGAAAGAACTGACTCCCAAAGGGCGCTATGATGTGTCTGTGCACTGTACACACAGACACAAATATAAGTTAAAAAATTAAAAATACCCCTTTCAGCAATGTATTAAAGGACATGTAACTGTACTACAAAACATGGAGAGCACAAAGTATAACTCATTTGTTGTAGAAAGAAGTACAGCTAACTCTGCAACTTTTAGAGGAAGAATTATGTTGACAATGCAAAACCAAACAGTAGCACAGTGTTATATTGTACACAGAAGTTAATTCAAGAAAATGGAAAGGGACTCTGGTGGCACAAAAGAATGGGGCAGATTGCTATTTTTCATTCAACAGACTTTAAGACAAATATGTGAATTATTATTTTGATGAAAATTAAAATTCAGTTAAAAACGGAGTCATGGACTCAAACCTGAGTCCTGCTAGCAATAAATATTAATGATGTCTATTACTTACCACACTGTATAGTTGGCTGCGTTTAACTCAATAGCATCCCGGGTGAGCTTAAAGGCTCGTTCACTTCTCTCATCGCGCTGCAGAACAGCTCGGAAGTAATCGTAAACATCTCTAACTGGAGATAGGACACACAAGGACCACGGTTTAAAACCCACTATACTTACACACATGTATTATCTGCATGTGCATCATTTATTCCAGGAAGCAAACACAGTCAAACAGTTGGGAGGCTGGGCTGTTTTATTATTATATTATTAACTTTTTGAGATAGTGTCTCATGTATACCAGGCTAGATTAAACTTGCTATATAACTAAGGCCGGCTTTGACTCCTAATCTTCCTGCTTCCCAGGAGCTAGGGTTACAGCTGTGTACCATGTCAGCAGAGGCAAATGACCGTGAGTGCCACTCAGACAATACTCAATGTCACAGACACAACACATGTGCTCTGGAAGACTAATCATGCTTACCACATGTATTATAGGCTAATGCCAAACTAAATCTCTCAAATACCTTATGTAAAATTCATGTTATAACTGATCTAAGTCTTCTTAATGGTTATATGGTTCAAGCTTTATTTTTAATCTATTTATCTCTGGGATACACAGGTGGTTTCCTTGATCTTGATGATTCAAAACGGGTGCATATTTTAACAACTGAAATTCTTGGTACTGACTATGAGCCAAACACTATCGTGTGAATGTAAGAAATTAACTATCTCTGGAACACTTGCTTTCACTGTCCTCATTTACATTTCTCTATGGGTGTCGACGACAGAGAGGTTAAATGGTGTTCATGGACAGAGATCCAGTAAAATGAACACGCCAGAATTTAAGCCAGGTAGTTGAACTCCAAAGTCTCTGCTCTTAATCCTTGGCACATAACTTTTTTTAAAAAAGACTTATTTTTATTTTCATTTAGTATGATTGTGTACTCAGGTATCCATGGGTGCCAGAGTCCTTGGAACTGGAGCTACAGGTGGTTATGAGCTGCTTCGTGAGGGCGCTGAGGAAGAATTCAGGCCCTTGCTCTTGTCTGCATGGCATCTCCTTAGCACCTCCCTTATGCCATATGCTAGACCGAGGTCAGAACACATATTAATTAAAAGTGGCACTCAGGAGGCTGAAGCCACGGCTCAGCAGTTAAAGAGTTCCTGCTGCTCCCACAGAGGACTTGGGTTTGGCTCCCAGCACCCACATGATAGCTCACAACCTGCAATTCCAGTTCCAGGGATTTCTATGCCATCTTCTGGCCTCCATGAACACTTGCATGCATATGGTGCACAGACACACATGCAGACAAAATAGTCATCTGTATAAAAGTAAATCTTAAAAGAAAAACAGCTTTAGTATCAGTTATAAGACTTGACTGCTTTCTAATTTTTACAGCTCTATCACACTGCTTTCCAAAAATGTCAGCCATCTGAGAACTACTATGTGCCTTTAAAATGGATGGAGCTCGCCTTTTATCCCAGCACTTGGGAGGCAGAGGCAGGCGGATCTCTGTAAGTTCGAGACCAGCCTGGTCTACAAGAGCTAGTTCCAGGACAGGCTCCAAAACCACAGAGAAACCCTGTCTCGAAAAAACCAAAATAAATAAATAAATAAATAAATAAATAAATAAATAAATAAATTGGATGGAGCTAAGACAGCTTCAACTTTAGACACCACTTTATTCCTAGGTCTAATAGGCCCTTATTTATTTTTCATATCTTTTGTCCTTAATAATAATAGATTTTATTTAATGGCTAATGGATTTTCATTTTCTGTAACTTTTCAGTTCATATTTTTTAATGTTGTCTCTTCATTCTTGTCTAAGAGTTCCTTACCAAATTCTGATTAGCAGTCCTGCTTTCTATAACGTATCTTTTCCCATAATGTTGCTTACTTTTTAACTCATGGTTCTGCAACTGTGTAAGTTTTAATATTTGGTATATTTACCTTCCAATTTTTGATAGGTTTAATTTATTGTCAACTTGAAACACCTAGGGTTATCTAGGAAGCAGGAACTTCAACTGAAAAAATACCTTTGCCCAGTACTCAGGAGGCGGAGGAAGGTGGATCTCTGTGAATTCAAGGCCTGATCTTCACAGTGAGTTCTAGGCCAGCCAGAGCTAACGTGAGACTCAGTCTCCCTCCTGTCCCCAAGAAACCTTACAAATCTGAAAAGGTTGGAGGTTTACATTTCTCATCACTAGTGAGGGAGGGAAACATTTTTGTGTATTTCTATTTCTTCTAAAAATATGGGCGATATTTCAGAAAACATTTGCATATAATTATATACTCTGAAATTTCCCTTAATGTCGAGTATTTTATATCTAATCTCATAATGCTTACATCACAATAAGATGTATGTAGCATGTTCTTTGCTTATCCTGTTTACAGAGGGTTGACAATGTCTCCTGCTGTCTTCTGCGGATCAAATCCAGGATCCTGCATATACCAGGCAATGCTCTACAGAGCTACACTCTCACCCAAGCTGACTCTCTTACACTTGCATAGAGCTTATTTTTGTCTCAGAACATTAATTCATCTTTATTTACATGTTCATTAAGATATGAGAAGTGATATAATTATGCTTCTATCTTAATGCATAGCCAACAAGATCAAGCCATCAATGAAAGCATGAAACATGCTTCTCAATCACACAGTAAGGCCTCATATATACTGATGACTTACTTCTGATTCTATACCAGTACGGCATGTTAACTGTTTGGTACTACATTTTCATACTTGATATACGGCAACCCCCATACATTGTTCTTCCTTTTCAAACATTTCTTACCATAACTTGATAATCAGTAAGTAAATAAATACATGCTTTTTGCAAAATTTAATGATCTTAGAAAACAAAGTATTAACTGAAGGAAAAAATGCATACACATCTGAACATAAAAACACATAAAATTCTAAAAACAGCATTTCATTTAATCTATTTACGCTTTCCTAGAAGAACAATCAACATTTGCATGACCTCCCACTTACAAAACAGGTCATATTTGTGGTAAGAAAAGGCTATTTTGTCAAAGAAAAGGTCAGCACATGCATGTCAACTGAGGCCAACACTACATAGCTAAAATACATCGTAAAATGCTGGTACTTGAACAACTAAAGCTTATTCTAAATAAAACAGTAACTCATTTGTTATGCTCTAAATGCAAATTAAAAGCACAACCATACAATAGCTATTATGTATTATAATGTAACATTCATTACTTAGAATATTTCTATTCCTTCAACAAAGTATTAAGACAAATGACAAAGAAAATAACATTCACTCACCAAAATTCAGATTCTCATTAAATAAAAATCTCTCTTTTTTTCATGCTATATGGTTGTAAATTACAACTTTGTTAGAAGTTTAATTTACAGAGATTTTCCTAATAAACACAAACTTACATTTCTCACTGTAGATGATCTGGACCACTGGATTAGGGCCGTCATTCTGTGGTACTGGGTCTATATCAGCCCATTCTGCCCTGTCCCTGAAAACAGACATGTTCCCCATAATTATACTCAAACATGTTAGAAGAAAAACAATTCTAGTCTTGTTGTATTTTTAATGGCAACAATCACTCATTCAAGCTAGTAACTTACTGTAATGACTGGATTCTTCCAGGCCCACCTCTGCCACTTTGTTTTACATATTAAACTTTTAAATACAAAATGGAAACGATCTTTGAATTAAGGGGGGAAAAAGGGTAAGAGGCAGGAGAGATGGCTCAGCAGATAAAATCACCTGTTGCTTTTGCAGAGAGCCTGAGTTCGGTTCGAAGCACCCACATGAAGACTTGAAATTATAATTCTAGTTCCAGGAAATCTGATGCCCTTTGACCTTCAAGGGCTCTTGCAGGCACAGGAGCACAGACATACACCCAGGCATACACATAAAATAAAGTATGTATTTTTTTACAAGAATTAACGAATCAACAATTTCAAATGTATGGTGTGGCAAAATGGTGTCTTCTAAAAAGTACCCCAAGTTTTAACTTAACAGCCAGTCTCATGCATTCATTTAGTAAGATTCTGGAGTTAGTATTTTTAAAAATTCGAATTTGACTAGGACATTTTAAACTCAAAGTAGGGCTGTGGATATATCTCAGGAGGTAGAATTCATGTGCAAAGTCCTAGGTGTGATGTCCCAACACACACACATCAAACTAAGTACCACTAGTAATCTGTATCCCAGAGGGGGGGGCTTCAGTGGACACTGGCAGAGCGAGGACCCGGAATAACGGGAAGGTGGCTGCCTAGCACGCGAGGTCTGCGAAGGCTCTGGAATCTGACAACTGCCTAAGTTTCAGTATTAGCTTTACACTAATACTGTGTGACATTAAGGACTTATTTCATCTCTCCGGATGTCCGTTTCTTCATATATAAAATCAAAGTACCAGTCAATATCTGAAGGTTATTTTGAGGCTGACTAAAGCATGCTGTGAGCATTCACACTCACGGAGATGTCCATGAACTGCCCAGTGTGACCATCCTTTACCTTCACCCCCCCCCCCTTTTTTTTTAACACTTACACTCTTTTCTGCTTCCCTGTACTAAACAGCTACTGACAGAAGAGATTTGGGGCACACGGTTAACCTTGAAATCGTATTTCTTATGTAAGAATACAGGAAAATGAGTGACCGGCTATATGAAACCTATAGCCTGGAAGAGGGGCATGGAAAACACCACCGTTTAGTGCTTCGGATACCAGACAGTCACCTGAAGAACATAATTCCCAAATCAGAGAAAAGTTCCGAGAGCCATGGAACCCCACAACCAGTTTGAAGTCGCTCAACTGCACAAACCTCTGCATCGTGCCTTTCACTCATTCATAAAAGCGTGGCCAATGAGTCATCGAAAGGGCTGAGGTAGAACTACAGAAGACAGTAAGTACTTTTTCACAAGGATCTAGGGCACAGAGTCAGGAAAGAACGGGAGACATCGACACAGGCAGTGGCAAAGACGAGGGAAAGGCAAGAAAGTTCTCTCCTGCCAGCAGAAGCCATGGGAAGCCCTGACAGCGTTTCTCAAGAGCCAACCTAGCCTTTCCATTCAAATTATTCCGCAGCGGCGATCAGAAGTGCACCTTTCCGAGGAGGGACGGCTATGGCATCTGGACGGCACTGCGGGATCACGGAAGGGTCACCGCACCCGAGCTTCAGGGGAGCGCCGCCGCAGCCTGCCCGCACCCGGAGGGCGCCCCCGTCCGCCCGGCTGCAGCGTCGCGCGCATCTCAGCCCCGGCGGTGCAGCTGAGCCCGGGCCCCCAGCGCCGCGGCCCGCGGGAGGGCGTTACCTGTACAAGACATAGGTGGGCGAGTCCAGGCTCAGAAACCCATCGTCCATAGGAGACGCCGCCGCCTCCCCGGCCTCGGCCGCCATCTCCTCTTCCTGCGGCTGCTGCGCTGGCGGCGGAGGAGGCGGGGGCGGCGGCTGCTCTGACTGCCCGGTCTCGCCGCCCGGCCCGGATTCCCCGACCCCCTCGGTAGCCGCCATCTCGCCTCCGTCCGCAGCAGAGGTGGTGGTGGAGGCCCCGCCCACTCCGCGCCCGCCCCGCCCCCGGCGTGGCCTACTTCCGGTTCCTCGGGGCTTACCATAGAGGCGTGGGGTAGAGGGCCCGGCCGGGAGGTCTGGCCTGGCCAGTCTATCTACTGTACTCGCTGCCCGGGTTCCTGGGTCCCTTCCCGACTGCAAGTCTTCACAGAGACCTTTAGGTGGCTTTTAAGAATTAGCTGCTCTTTCCCCCCCTTCTTCGGGTAACTTTTCTTTAATTCTTAGCTTTTGTTTCTTTGTAACACACGGGATGGAACCCAAAGACTTGCACATGCCAGGCATGTGCTCTACCACCGAGCTACTTCTCCAGTCCCCTGCCGCTCCCTTCTTTAGACCCTGCAAACGGTCCACAGAAAGCCCCGTCCCCTCCCTTCAGGCTTCCACTTTAACCTTGAAAGGACCTTTATATTCTTTCACGCATTAAACCTTTTCCTATGCTAGGAGTTTATATAAAACAGATTTGTTATTGTATTTCTCCACCTAGACTGCGTTCCTTCCCTCTCACTCGCCGGAAGGAAGAGAAGAACTATCATCAATGGCCAGAGGCAGCTGCAGAGAAACAGTCCCTGAAGCCGGCTTCGCGCTCAGGCGGGAAAGCGGAATTGTACTAACCCAGGGGTTTTGTCTTTAGAAATTAAGTTTGGGGTCAGTGCGAGTAATACTCATGTATGTTAGCGTGTGCGGGGAAAGGGAAGCACCTTTGTAGATGCCATAGAGAATAGTTACATTCAGTAACAAGTATTTACTACCAATTAGGTACAAGGGTCACTCACAGCAAAAATCCAAGTGCCTGATGACAGTCTAGTCCAGGGAGGGTTCTTAAATCAGGATTGGTCGAGGCAAAGCAGAAACCAAACAAAACGACGTCTTTAGAAGCAGATTGTCCTTTAATTAGAAAAATGAAGGGCGGCAGTGGGGCCTTGGAGGTTTTATAGAGCAGAAAAGGGAACTTTAGGAATGGAAGATTCCATCTGCGGGTCTGTACACAGACACATACACACACACACTGTGGGTCTAAAAGTGGTAGGTCCCAATAGAGGTTGGTATGTGATCGAAGCCACGGGTATTAATAGTCAAATCAACTTTCCTGTCCTGAGTTTCTCAGCTCAACTGAGGTTTTCGGATTATTAGGCCTTCACTCTAGGCATTGAGTATAGAGGTGGATCTGCTCCACCTTGCTATTCCTGCTCCTTCAAAGGAGATTGGCAGGAGGTTCTAGGGAGTAGCTATGTGCAGGATGAAGTTGTTGCCTCCCCTTTCCCATTTTGGAGTGAAGTATAGAAGCATGTGAAAAATAAATTCGGGAAGATCAGTATTCACTGAATTTCTCTCCTGGTGCTGTTCTGGGTTTCTGTCTTTTATTTCTCTCATATCTCATTTAATAATTCTGATCCTCATGCTCCTACCCTGGAACGTATGAATTTCATTAAGGCTGGACATCTGGATGTCACCCCAACATGTGGCTTACGACAAATGACTACATTGTTCCAAATTAGAGGAAAACTATACACTTTGAATCTGAATGAACTTAACTATAAATAAAAAATGTTAATGGAAATCAATAGCTACAAACCAGTGATAAAGAGAAACTCATCATCAGCGAGAACAGAATGGCCCCTCTGGCACAGGGCAGACATAAAGACGGCAGCAGGCTTGCTCTCGAAGCTGCAATAGGCAGCCTTAGGGAGTGCTCCTGAGAGCCCTGCCTCTTGGTCTTCAGATCCTCATGTACTCACTGTGACTGGAGTATGGGCTGGATCCTGTGACCAGTCAGATACAGCACAAGGCACGGGATGTCACGTCCAAGTCGACAAGCCTGTGTCTCCTCATGTTTTCCCTTGTGCCTTGACCAAGCATATCTCTTACAGCCTCGTTTTGAGGGAGATAAACTCATTTTGTGAGTTGCACTGTGGAAAGGCTACACAGCAAGGACTTGATGAAGCCAGTAACACTAAGGGCTGGAAAACATGTGAGCAGACCTGGAAATAGATCTCCAGTCCAACTCTGAAAGGCAGTCTTGAGAAACACCACACACCAGAGAACTGTGAGCTAAGAAATGTGTTTGTGTTGTGTGTGGGCGAGTTTGGTGGTAACTTATGATGCAGCAATGGATTGCCAATATTTTCATCTTGTATTCCTTTATACACTGAAAACTAGGAGGCACTACAGAAACTCTTATAACTTATATTAGCCCATTACTCTAGTATATGCTAGCCACATGGCTCGGTACCTTTTTCAGTGGGGCAGGTCACATCTTCCTTCTTCAATGTCTGGACAGGACTAGGGAGAAATGGGCTTCCTCCTTCTCAGAATTCTCCTGTTCTCCTTTCCTGCCTCTACTTCCTGTCTGGTTGTCCCACCTATACTTCCTGCCTGGCTACTGGAGTTGTAAGTGGTTGTTATTACCTATCTGACACGGATGATGGGAACCAAACTCACGTCCTCTGCAAGAGCACTCCATGCTCTTCACCGCTGGACCACTTCTCCAGCTCCCTCATCTGCACTTTTTAAAGTTAATTTTTAATGTATGAGTGCTCTGACTGCATGTACATCTGCATGTCAAAGAGTTCGTCAGATTCCATTACAGATGGTTATGAGCCATTATGTGGTAGCTAGGAATTAAACACTTAACCACTCCAGTACTTCCTCTCCATCCTTTTGACACAGTCCAAGTTAAGTTTTACTAGGAAACACATGTTCCCTTTTGTGAGTTCTTAGTTTTGTTGATAAAAGAATTTTAAGATTCAGAAAGCTGGGGAGAATTTTGCAAGTGTGAGAGAAAAACAACAGGGCAGGCGAGCTATAAATGTGAGCAGCTGCTGGGAGAAAGGGGATGGTTGAGAGGAAGGAGGTCATGCCTCCTGGGCTGGGTCCAAAAGGCAAGCAGGCTCAGCAGTGGACATCTGCAATCGGACACAGGGGTGGGACTGAAAGGAGTCTTCTGAGAAGGTGACAGTGTTTACTGTCAGGGCAAGTGTACTGGGGACCTTGGCCAGTATCTGGAAAAAGACAGAGGAAAAGGAAAACTTCTGAGTTAGAACAGAATAGGTAGCGTGAAGATCTGGAAGAAAATGTTCAAGGGGGGGGGGGGGTTTGGAGAGATGGCTCAGAGGTTAAGAGCACTGGCTGTTCTTCCAGAGGTCCTGAGTTCAATTCCCAGCAACCACATGATGGCTAACAACCATCTGCAATGAGATCTAGTGCCCTCTTCTGCAGAACATTGTATACATAATAATAAATAAATAAAAATAATAAAAAATGTTCGAGGGACAGTCTTCTGGGATGAGATTTAAGTATATCCTTTCATTAAGGAAACATTAGTCTTTCCATTGCTGTAAAGATTGCAGCCACATAAGGCTGATACTTCCGGGGTCTAGGGGTCATGCAAGTGTAGACAGGCCTTCAGGCAGAAGTGCCTAATGGCCCCTGGGGATGTTTAAGGGCCCCTGCACGTCTCACGTACGGTGAGGATTATGACATGTCTCACGTACGGTGAGGATTATGTCATCCACATATGACACCAGATAAGCCCCTGAGCACATGCGTGAGCCCCGTCATCTGTGTATGACATTAGCCACGCCAACCCCCTGCATGCGCTAGGCAGCTTTTTTTTTTTTTTTTTTTTTTTTTTGGTTTTTCGAGACAGGGTTTCTCTGTGGCTTTGGAGCCTGTCCTGGAACTAGCTCTGTAGACCAGGCTGGTCTCGAACTCACAGAGATCCGCCTGCCTCTGCCTCCCGAGTGCTGGGATTAAAGGCGTGCGCCACCATTGCCCGGCGCCAGGCAGCTTTTAAAAGCTGGATGTACCATCTTCGTCTCTCTCCCTGCACACTGACTTTCCAGGTCTGTACACACCCCCTCTAATAAACTCCTAAGTGGGTTTGTTGCGTGTTCCGTGTTTCCATCTCACTTGCGCCAGGCAATTTCAATTGCTTTAACATGTTTTCAGGTGTATATTGGGTGGTCTCGTGGCCAAATGACTGATGAGCCCACTTGGATTAACTCTTTTTGTTTGCTTTTTGAGACAGGGACTTACTATGTAGATCTGGTTGTCCTGGAACTCTCTGCAGACCACACTGGTCTTAAACTCACAGAGATCTGCCTGTTTCTGCATCAGAGTGCTGAGATTAGTTATGTGCCACCATGCCTGGCTTGGATAAACCCTTAAATGTGTGTGTGTGGGGGGGGGTATCGCAATTTTAGGGGCGGGGCAGAAAGCTCCCATTCTTTTGAGGAGGAAATAGTTTTCCCTTAAACCCCGATACCTCTTTTCCTCTTTCATGTAAAATCTTAGGAAAGGTGTTAATTGTAGTACTTCCCTTTGCTTCAGTGTTGCCTGGAATGTGGGCTAAGACTGATTTGAGGAAGGACTCATCCTCTATGGCTTCCAAGACTTTAATGTCCGGCTGCCCCCTAACACTACCAAGTGCACAATCAAGTGTAAAAATCAGACAACTGTTAAATGTCTGTAACAAAGCAGAAAAAACAAGATCTGAGCTGGATTTTTATACAAGTCTTTATTTACAACTTCTTTAACAACTGTACACTTTTTGCAGCCTTGAAAACATTTTTTGTACTTGAATGGGAAAATATAGTTTGACCAAATCTTAACTTTTTCATATACATATACTATATGCATATATAAACACTCATATATAACAAGTTGGCAGTCATAAAATCAAAATGAACCAAAAGAAAATGTAAGATTAAAAACCCTTCTGATGGTTTCTCAGAACTCTGTTGTTGTGACTTTAGTAGAATTTCTAACTGGAGGAGACAGCTCTAAAAAGTCACTTACAACAATGGGAAAACGTGCCAGTTGTAAGACGAAGTACGAAACCGGCAAACTGGGTAAACAGGAGGAAAAACGCTTGAAGACCGTAATATAATGTTGTTAGAAATGACTTGAAGTGAGAAATGCAGAGCTTAAAGTGAACATCAGGTTTGGATTATGTTACAAAGAATAAAACTACCACAAATTCAATAGTCTTCCAGAGTGGGAAGATAACTAATAGTACTTTTAGAATGGCTAGGATGCAAGGTGGGAAATACCCACTGTGTCAAACATGAAGCTGGCAACAACGTAAGGAGCAGTCAGCAATACTTGAGACTTGAGAACAAGGCCTTACACATGGGGCCATGGTCGGCACAACTCCAGCTTCAATATACTTAGGTGTTTTCCAGCTCATCCGAAAAAGAAAAAAAAAAACCACAGGGAAACAAATATCTTTCTATATTTATATTTTTGGTATTTTCAATTTCTTAGTCTAAATAAGGCAAATTATTAAGCATGTTTGAATTTTGCTACCCACGACATAATAAAATAGTAAAAGATGTGTGTTATAAATGGTAGGCAGCTCTCAAAGAGAACTCCAACAAATCTGGAAATTATTTTTCAGAGTACAAAATATTACGAATTACAGAATCTATAAGTGACAGTGGGGATGTCATTAGGGATGACAGTATTTTAGTGGATTTGAATTGTGAGTAACTAAAGCTACTTTAAAAAGTAATGGAAATGAGGTGCCAGACCACTGCTCAGCATCCGGGTGCAGTCATTTCCTATATTTGCACTAAACTGTTACTTAGAGCATACTGAAAACTATCCTTAACCCACGAGTCTTTGTAGAACTCAACAAAACAAACACACACACATCACGTGCTCATCTGTACTTGGATCACAGTAATAATTTCATAACCTGTTGAGAAATTGGCAATACTGTTGTGATTCTGTTGCCTGGTTATCAAAGTTTTAAAACACGAGGAGAGCACTGTGACCTTTTAGCAGGAAAGCTGTCACTAAGTGTGAGTCTGACTCAGAAGAATTGCAACTGATGTCAGGGTTGGTGGAGCACACCTTTAATCCCAGCACTCAGGAGGTGAAGCAGGTGGATGGATCTCCGTGAGTTCCAGGCCAGCCAAGGCGAAAAAGGGAGAACCTGTCTCAAATCTCATCTGCAAGGTCTTAGGTTGGATCTCCATTATCGTTAACTCCAGAAATCAAAAATGGTAACAACAAACCAACACAGACACATACATTTAAAAGAAGTCCTTTAGTTTGATTCGAAAATTTCCGATAAATCAGCATAATCCTTTAAGTTAGATAAGTACTTTAGTACAGTGCAGGAGAACCAGCACATACTCCCAACATTTCCATCGCCTAGTCACATTCTGGAAAAGCAAATGTTTGCTTCAGAAAGAAAAAAATTGGTCACATTCATCTTCCAAGCAAATTAAAAGCAGGGAACCATGAAGAAAACCAAATTCTTTGGTCCTAACTCTATCTTTGAAGTGAAAGACAGTCAAACATGACTTTAAAGCTACAAGGCAGAAACAAAAGGTGACCTTCATGAGATACTGAGATATAAGTAGATTTAAATAATATAAGGCTATGGTGTTTACTAATTTTGTTTGAGAATAAGTTAAGCATTTATTATCAGTTTCTGTTTGATGATAATCAATTTAAAAAGTATAAAAGGGAGAAATGCCTGAAGATATTAAATGATTTATAAAATGATTTAGCTAACCAGTTGACAAAGCACTGACCATTTGCGTTGGGAAGAGTATATTAAAAGCTCACAATATGGAGCTTTGATTTTAACAAGGCCAAAAATGATGACACAAAACTTTTCTAAGAAACACTTTTCACCTGTTAAACCCTTTAGCTGCTGCTCCTTAGCTGACTTAGTTGACTTGTAAGCTGACTGCCTGTTTTCTGGCGGTTTTCTGCATTTTCTACACCTGTGCTGTCCACTGCACGTGTGTGAGTACTGCAGCGCTGAAACACCCGACAGAATCTCACCGTGCAGCCACGGATGGTCTGATCCTTGTGCAAAGTCCTCTTATCCCAGCCTTCCCCGTGCTAGAATTACAGGTGCGAGTTATCTTCAAGTTAAAACTGCCACACATGGCAGGTGGTACTGACTTGGTCTATAATCTACTTTATGCACATTACAAGAAGCTAGGAGATGTTAGGACACTTAGAAATTCACTCATTAAACACTTACATAGAACATATTTAAAACACTGTATATTTTTTGTACTCATGAAATTTTTTTTTTGAGACAGACAGGCTTTGAATTTTCTATGTTGCCTCATCTGACGTAAAACTTGTGGTCCTGCTGTCTCAGCCTGGTGCTGGGATTATGGGTGTGTGATACTATCCTGGCTTTCTGATTTTTTTACTCAGGAAAGAAAAAAAAAAGGTACCTATTTCCTTACAGTTGAATGCAGGCTTCTCTATTTCAGTGTTGCTTTCTTCTAAGTGATTGGCTTAAGCAAGCAAACGTCATCAGTAGAAGCTTCTACAGCAACATGTGTGCATCTGTCCATCCACGCATGTGTATGTATGTTAAAGAGAGAGACAGACAGCAAGAGACACAAGACTGACTCACCCTGCACTGAAGCCAGGCAGGGTCTTGTGCAATTGAGTCACCTGTTCTGCTACTGGAGCTAGGTTCTCTGGCCCCAAGTGCACACATTTTTTACAGTATTAAAACATGTATATCCTTTGAAACAAGGCAAAACCAGAAAAATCGTATGCTTTTATAAGCCAATTCTCTGGCAGTATCAGGGTTAGCAATCAACAAGCCTCAGCACTTTTGGTCTCTAACATGATTACTAAATTCATGTTGCAGATGGGAGAGTTCCGGGTGTAAACTCACCAGCACAAGAAGAAACCTTTGCAAGACAAATTTAAGAAAAAAAAAAAAAGCAAAGATTAAAAAAAATCTCACAGTACAATTAATATTTCTGTAGCATCCATCATCTCTAGAGCCTCCCTTTTCTAAAAATCACCTTCCCCCACTGTCTTTTAGACGCCTCTGACTTCTCAGTTTCTGGAGAGAGGGAAGGAGAGAGGGAAGGAGGGAGGGAGGGAGGAAGGGAGGGGGGGGGGAGAGAGAGAGAGAGAGAGAGAGAGAGAGAGAGAGAGAGAGAGAGAGAGAGAACCCCCTTCTCTTCTTTTTGGGTATTTACAATGGTGGGAAAAACTAGGAGCAATCTACGGGTTTTTATTTTAAGAGACAACCCCTCAAAGGGTAAGACAATCTCGTTAAAAGGAAAGTGTTTAATTTTTATTAACGAGAATGTAGTTTCAAACATGTTTGTATTCAAGAGGTCTTGATTTGCTGGGCATGGAGTTCAATGGTAGAGCACTTGCCCAGGAGTGCATGAGGCCCTAAGCTCAATTCCCAGCACAAAAACCAAAAGCCAGCTTCAGTGTTGTTGGCCGACCTAGGAATAAGCTATTTCCAGATTTTGACTCATGACACTGGTATGTCAACAGGAAATGCTCAAGTGTAGCAGAAGAGGAAAGGAAGAGTTATTTAATATCAGTAAAATGCTGGAAATTTTGTAGTGGATATAAACAACCTAGACTGATGAGGAGGGTAGACAACATTAAGACGCCTGTCTCTAGTAGAACACACTACAGACAGAAGACACAGTACAAGAACAAAAGTAGGTTCTCGCCACTGCTTTGACAACATAGCTGCTGAGCTCACCACTTGTCAGTTCAGTCTGAGCAGACATCACGTCCGTGTGCTCAATGTCCTCAGCATGTATTAAGGTTGTCTTTTACTCACTCGCCTGTTCTCACAATATTTAATCAAGTTCCAAGTAGATACAACTCAGGTTTTAATAGCCCTATAGGTGAGATATTTGAGACAATGGACACCTACAATTTCATCTTCAGACCTAAACATCTGCCTGTGAGCCTGTGGTAAAGCCTCAGATACATAAAGGCGTACTTTGAATGGTTTTAAAAGTGCACTTTTGACATTTTGTGGCGGTACAATTATAATTAAGAGGGACATTAAGACAATGGTTTGTAAACTATACAATGTATGATACAGATACTTGTTGGGAAGCTGGTGATCATTTTTAGCCATTATAATTTTTTTCTCATCTTATCAAATCAAAGTTTAACATCCTAAATTCACATGCCAGACTTAGTAATAACTTATTAATTATAAAAAGAAATGCTTTCCCTCCAAATAACAAACAGATTATATGCTTAGCTAATACTCATCAAAAGTCAATTATAAATTAGTTTTGGCCTACTCTTTTATCAGATAAATGTGTAATAATGACGGAGTATTTGTTGACTATAACATTTAATAAGATACTCTCTGAGTATGTCTCTTGGCCTAAATATTTGTTAATTAGGCTCCTTCGTATGTCAATATTCACTCTACTCTTTACAATGGGTTTATTTGTGTTAATTGCCATTTACTTTTTCAATTTCTATTTTTACTTACATACTACATTCAGACTTAACCTTGCAGGACATTACTAAAATTATAGCAGAAAAATACTGAAGAGACACGTAAAGCAAATCTTGCTGTCTAGTTTTAAGTATGTGTATATATATTATATATATACACATGGAGTGAGAAATATACACATATACATATTTAAATTTATATACACATATAAGTCATATGCATTTACGGACCCCCCCCCCCCCAGTTTTCAAACTTCATATACAAGCCATACTTAGGTTCAGGGCTCTCATTTCTCAAAGCAAGTCCCTGTTCTATTACTTTAGTGTAACTGTAAGAATCTACCTATATTCATATTTTATAACATTAAATAGAAAACTTAGGGTTTTTTTTTTTTTACTCAAAATGGTAACGTATATCAGACTGATGAAAAGTTGTCTTTTTCCTGTTTTTTGTTTTTTGGTTTTTTTGAAGACAGGGTTTCTTTGTGTAATTCTCGCTGTCCTGAAACTCACTCTGGAGACCAGGCTGGCCCAGAACTCACAGAGATTTGCCTGCCTCTGCCTCCCAAGTGCAGGGATTAAAGGTATGCAACACCACACCTGGCTTGAAAAGATGTTTTAAAGTAACCGGTATACTTTCCACGGCATAACTAATGACTTAAAAGGAAAGATGTTTGGAATATTTGGGTTCTTTCATTTTATAAACAGGACACTAAGCATAGGACTGATAACTCTAAGTGACAGGAAGGGTAAGAAGCTAGTTATCAGCGAGTGAGTTAGTAATGAGCAAACTATTTCATGTTTTCTAGGCTTCTGAGAGCTGTACAGTATTAAAAAAACTCAGAACATTATTGTGTCAAAGTTGGACAAATATTCAATGAAAATCATACATCAATCACTTACATCAATCACTTAAATATTTATTACAGAAGTAAAAAATTATGTGAGATGTGTTGAGAGTACCCTTCCTCCTACCAAAAGAGAAAATGGGGAAAAGAATCATAGGATATTCAAATCAGTTTAAAAGAATAAGTTCTGAAACCTCTTTCTAAATAAACATAATAAAATTGGGTTGACCAAAAAAAAAAAGAAAAGAAAAAAAGGCGACGGGCACAATGGTGCATACTTTTAATCCCAGCACTCAGGAGGCGGAGGCAGGCAGATCTCTGTGAGTTCAAGGACAGCCTGGTCTACAATAGTGAGTTCCAGGGTTCCAGGACACACAGTGCCATGGAGAAAGACACTGTCTCAAAAACAAAAAAAAAAAAAGGGTTGGATCGCTTTTAATTCTGACAGCATTGTAGTTAACAAAGTTAAATTTTATTGAAGCCCCCTTAATTTATAAAATGGAAAACAGAACATAAAATAATTTTTATAGATTGAGATATCCCACTTTATTTATGCATTTATGTATTCATTCATTCATTCATTCATTCACCCATACTAGGGACTGAATGTAGTCTTGAGTATGCTAGATAACAGGCCTGGCTTCCCATTCTACTTTGTTTGGCATACGCTTGTTTTGTTTTTTGAAACAAGGTCACATTGTATAGCCCAGGATAGCTTCCAACTTATATTTTTTCCAGCCTCAGGTTCCCATGTTCTGGGATACCACATATGTTTCACTGTTAAGTACAAAGCTGAATCAGGTTGATTGCTATCTAAAGGTTAAAAAAAAAAAAAAAAAAAACCTCTTCACAATATGAGTCCAGATACTTGGGGCTAGAGAGGAAAACTGGCTACTCTTGCCGAGAACCCAAGTTCCACACAGGGCACATCTAACTCCATCCCCGGGGGACCTGATGCTTTCTTCTGGCCTCCACGGGCTCTTGCACACATCCTTCCCAAGTCACCCTCCCTCAATTAAAAATATTAATCTAAAACAACAAAGGTCCAATTATTCTTTCATGGTTTAATGAACAGAAAACCGAAGACATGTGGTACTCATGTGATTCCACCTTAGCAGAAAAGGTACTACACATGTCCCTTTCACTGTGGGGCCGAATTATGTTATTAACTCGAGCAAATGGAAATTAGCTTGGTTTCTTTAAGATATGGACTGTGGATGTTCAGGCACAACACTTCCCAACTGTTACAACATTTGTGTACTAAGAGATCTGAACAAATGAAAATTAAATTTGGAAAGTAAAGAAGGTATTTTAAAATTTATGTTTTTGATTAATGATAACTCATAATGAATTATTTCAAAGCTTAAAATACGGTTATTGTTAGTATAATAGATCAATGCTTATATGGGAGCAAGACTTTACAAAAGAACTATATACATTTTTTTCTTTTTGAAGGTAGAATCTCATGTGACTCAAACTGGCCTCAAACTCTCTACAGGTGTACAACCATCTCCTAAAATGCCAGGGACTGAACCCAGTACTTCACGTATCCTAAGCGAACACTACACCAACTAAGCACATCCTAGCCCTCGAAAGCCTTTCCCTTTTACTAACAAGACTAAGAAAACTGCTATTGAAAAGATGAACAAGACTGCTCATTTGACTGCATCTTTCTGTCCACTAAGACCTAACTTATTTTAGAATTAATCCCTATCTGGATCTGTAACAATGAATGAAATTAGACTGGTAGGTCTGACGGATAACATTTAGCTTGACTTGCCAGGCAGTGGTGGCACATGCCTTTAATCTTAGCACTCAGGAGGCAGAGGTTATGTGGATCTCTTGAGTTTGAGGCCAGCCTGGACTACAGAGTGAGTTCTAGGACAGCCCAGGCTACACAGCAAAACCCTGTCTCGAAAAACAAAATAAAAGAACCATTTACCTTGATTTTGTAGCTGGGATCAAATTACATTAACCAAACAACTTCAAAATAATTGGACAATATCATCCATATAATTTAATCATCACATTAAGCTAATTTTACCAAGAGGACAGAAATAGTTCAATCCGGATTAAGTTTCAATATGAATCAATTATTTAGGAACTTATTTTTGTTTTTAGGTAATCAGACAAAAGAAATCTATGACCCAGTTTAAATTTTCTTTTTATAGATTTATTTTGTGTATGAGCGCTTGCCTGCATGCACGCATGTACACATGCATGTGCCTGGTGACTGTGGAGGTCAGAAGAAGGTATGAGATTCCTTGGAACTGCAGTTACAGAAGGTTGGTTATTTCAGTTCTGGGAACTGAGCCTGTGTTCTTGGGAAGAACCATAAATGCCCTTAAATGCTGAGACAACTCTCTAGTCCCAGTTTTTAAAATTAAATTAAAATATGTGCAACTATATTAGTTATTTTCATTTCCGATGCAAGAAACTAAATTACATTTACTGGACTGTTTTCCTGTTCTAATCTTAAATGTATAATGTGGTACATAAATGGTCATTTTTTAAGTAGTTTTCTTTGGCTTTTTTTTTTTTTTTAAACCCGGATAGATGGCACAGAAAATAAGCTTGTTACAAGAACTCGGATGCTGGCAACAGCTTCTCTCAACCTGATACAAGGACACTGACCCACTGTCCTCATTCTCTTGTATTGCCAGGACAAGCTAGGAGGCTTCAGGGAACAAGCTAGGAGGCTTCAGGGAACAAGCTAGGAGGCTTCAGGGAAGTACCGTAAAAGAAGCCTGTGGAGACACAGCCCAGCATCACTGACCTCTTAACTTCTAGGGAGACCACACATCATCATCAGAGTACCCGCAACATTCCTGATCACGGACGGAGAAACTGTAATCCCCTAAGTCCTGACCTAAACCACGCAATGGAAAAGCTGCCACTGCTTTATTTAGGTTTATTCTTGGCTTTATGATGCCTAAAGTATATGTTCGGATGCTGTTTCGTATGAAAGTATACTTTATTTTATTCTGAAATATCACATGATATTTCTTCCATTTACTGAGTGAAATCCACCAAACATTAAAGATACAGACAACAAACAAAGCAAAGGTTATGAACACTGAAATTAGCATACAGCAGATGCTGAAGAAAATCAGAAGCTAAATTTCCTTCTGAAAGCTTGAGGCATTTCCAAAACATCTAGAGAAAATATCTGGGTAGGTGGGTGTGCACATAGAGAGGGCAGGTAAACAGAAAATCAAAACGTTGAGATGTTTTTACCTCACAGGTAAACCTAGCTGAAAAGTGGCTTCCAGAGTCTCCTGCTTTCACATCCTTTTTGTTCTACAAGCATAACTTCTCAAAAAGCAGTATTTTATTAAGAGTAGGGATCACAGACTAATTTGTTTGTTTAAAAGTGCTTGAGTTTTAGATATTCTGTGAACTAAAGATGAAGTAAGAGTATTTTAAACTAGTTTTAATCTTTTAACACATATTTATGTGTGTGTACCTAAACCTGTGTGAGTCTGGAGGTCAGGGGACAATCCTTGGGAGTAGCTTGTTCCCTCAGCACCTGAACCCCAGGAATCTCATGAGCTGAGGTCGTCAGGCTTGGCGGCAAGTATTCTTCCAGTGGAGCCATTTTGCTGGCCCCAATTTTAATCTTTTATTTTCAAACCTGACATATCATGTAGGCATGATGGCACATACCTTAATTTCAGCCTCTTGGAAGGCACAGGCAGGAGGATGGCTTTCAGTCAAAGGATCTGAGGCAAGTCTGGATAATACAGCTAGATTGTCTTGAAATAAACAAAACCAGACCTAAAAGATGAGGTCTGTTTGCCCTGCACCCACAGTGCACTGTCCTCACACGGCTCTCCCCACTATTTCCAAGTCTCGCTGCTTTAGTCTGCCTAGGCGGATGCCTCATACTGTGCTCAGACATTCGTAGTGAATATCTTTAAAGAAATGCTGCAGGATGCGTAGTGTCGTTTCTCTGTGTTCTAACACCTTTCCTCAAGAACGGTTCTCTCTAAGAGCTGAGTATGGAGGTTCCCATCTATAATCCAGAGGATCATGTGTCCACGACAGCCTGGGTTACACAAAGACTCTGTCTGACAAAAACAAAACAAAACATGCAGGACAAATTTCTAGGTCAATTTTCTTATAAAAGAGAAGAGAGTTAAAATGAAGCACTTGCATATAGTTTCTGAAAAGTCTTAATCACATTAAACTGGAATTAAAGTCATTTGTCTTTTATACAGAACTAAGTAACATCAGCACTTCGAATAGCAAGTACATAAAATAACATCCTCCACTAGATGACTTACCTAAAAACAAACAAAATAACCCTCTGACCAGATTCCAGATTTCTTTTGAAAAATGTGGTTTGGAACAAGAAAAAGGCTGGAAGAAACCTTAAATATTACCTGGGATCAAATACATAAATCAACATGGAGAAAGACAAAAGGTGTATCATTGTCAAATGAATGACAGTTTAAAATTATATGATACCTTATATAGACAAAGTGCTTCCCAGCGACTGCTTAGCAGGCATTCATCTATGTAAATAAATGTGGCATATAATGTAAGCAATTTCAACAACCAAATACCCCAAAATCTCTCCAGTTACCAACTCTTGGACTCATAGGTAGAGTTAGGAAACACTGTAAAGAGATCTATCATAATATTACACACAAAAGGCATGTACTGATCTTAACTAATGGTATTAAGATGTTAGCTATCAAGATTAATTGAGAAAAGGGAAGGCTTACAGAATATATAAAACATATACGGCATAAGTCAAAGAACTGCCCCAAAGAGAAGGCTACCTATATGAAAAATAAATCTTTTACATATGGAAAGCAATTAAAAGTGTGTGGCTAGAATCTGATTCTTAACTACTAAGATATTTCAAAGGAAGAAAAAAAAGCCTGCCAATTTTTTTTTATCCTCTGTAATGTCTACCCAAACATCTTCACCAACTCCACTTCTGCCAGCAAACACGGCAGCAGAAAAGAGTGACATTTCACATAGTTATGTTCTGAAAATAAACTCCGAATCTTAGAGTAAGTTTAATTTCTAGTGAAACAACATGAAAACTTCTTTCTTCTCTCCCAGCGACCCTGCCAGGTGCCGTACGATCTGACTATGGCCTCTGCCTTTGCACAAGTGCTCTCGACACCACTCTGGATAGTACAGTAAGTATTGAAGGTATCTGAAGTGCATTTGAAAAACAACTGAAAACACAGATTAATACACCATAAAAAGATTAATTCCCTTTAAACAAAGACATTCTTATAAAGTATGGTAACACAGTAGGCACGATAAAGAATATAAATTGTGTATCAATTATTGGCAGAAAATCTGATTCTTTACAAAGCCCACACAAATGGGGAAGAAGACATTTTCATACAAAGAAAAGTATTACACTATTATACAACGTTTTTAATTGTACATTTACAAATTTTTGGCACATTAAAAGAAACTGAAAAGACCATAAAGGACAGAGAAACTAAAAGATGCAAGAGAGATCCTCACGTGAGAAACACTAAATATCAACACAGGAGAGAACAAACGAAGCCGGCTGGATTTCCTGAAATGTTGTTCTATGTAACAGAAGTATGCCTTTTAAAAATCCCTAATGGCGAGACCTCTCTACCTTGCTGTGGCTGGCTGGACATGGCCTGGATAGGATCTTCTTGTGTTGGTTGCTTGCCTTTGCCTTGCTAGAAATGACTGCCCTGAACCTGTGCTAGCTAGTCTATCTTCAGCCGCCTTTTTATGTAGAGTCATTCCCTGTAACATTAAAACAGAAACACAAGCAGTCAGTGAAAACATGGGATATCCTTAAAAAATAAATGTCATCATGCAGAATTTACTATATCGAATAGCAAAGTACAATTAATTAGGAATATTTATTCTACTCATTCATGACTTAAAATTTTATGAAATCATTTTCATTCCAATAATTAAGTACAAATCTTCCTTTGGAAAAATTAAGGTTTAATTTTATGAATTTACAACAATCAAAACGAGATAGTGGAGGATGATTTTTAGAAGATGCCACCTATTTTGTCCTTTCAAATCAAACTGATTTTCCAAGAAAAGTGCAAATGATTGGCAGCAGCAGATTTGCACAGATTGTGGAAATCACAGAACTAATCAGGAAGAGGAACACAGATGCACTTGGTTTTTATGATGGAAAGTCATACTAGGTACTATACATACCACAGTGCTGTTTCTCTTCACTTCAGGGATGACTTGAATTCTCAAAGAAACTAAGAAAAGGTTCTGACAACCCATAACAGAAGATACAACCAAGAAGGGGGATCTCCCCTTGAAAGCAGAAAAACCACTTACTACCTTTGAAGAGGGGCAAAAGTCACCAGGCTATCCCTAGACAGGGGAAGGAAGCAGGGGGACTTCCAGAATGTGGAGAAACAGTGAGCGACAGCAACAGCAAACCACCTTGCTCAAGTCAGACGACTACCAAGAGCCTGGGCATGGACCAGTCTTAGTGTTCTTTTAATAAGACGGCTTCTGGTTAATCACACCAGTAACACTGAACAGGTACACTGATGCGGAGAAGTGGAAGATTACAAAGAGAAATACAGCACAGAAGACAGGAGACTGGAAAGTCAAGCTTCCTATTACTTATAAGCTTCTAGGAAAACACTGGCCATAGCTTTGCATTCTGAACATAACTTCATCCATTCATATGCACCTAAGAACACAACCCATTTTACTCAATGGGAAATCTTAGAACACATTTCTTTTCTGTGTGTTTGTTTTAGACATGGTTTCTCTGTGTAACAGTCCTGGAACTCTCTTTGTAGACCATACTGGCCTTGAACTCACAGAGAACTGCCTGCCTCTGCCTCTGTCCTATTTTAAGGCAGAGTCTTATGATGTAGCCCTGCTAGCCTAGGACTAGGTCAACCCAGCAGACCTTGAACTGGTATTGCTGTCTTAATTCACTATGCCTTAGGGTATATCCCTAGGGGGTGGGGTGGTAGCCTGTGTGTACAGGTTTTATGTGTGTGCATACATGATGTATACAGATAGGATGCCTGTATCACAGTTTATGTGGAGGTCAGAGGACAACTTCATGGAGTTGGTGCTCTCCCATTTTACAAGGGTTCTAGTTATTGAATTCAGGGTGCCAGGTTTGAGCAGCAAGCACAATTACCTGCTAAGTCATTCTGCCAAGCCCCAGAATATACTTTTTAGCTCGGCTTTAACTTAAAAAATATATTTGAAGGTTTGAATAAAACTAGCAAATATCTACTGAAATGGTTTCCTACATTTATTTAAAATTCTAATTTTTCAGGCAGTTGACTGTGCTCTGTATTCTAGAGCGCTACCACTGTACTACACTTTTTACACCCTTCTAAGATGTCAGAGGCCAATACAAAGCCATTTGTTGAGAAAATTATACCTTGTCCCAGCAGTCACCGTTTTGACTCCTATTTAAGTTGTCTGAGATGCAAAACATTCTGAGTATAAGCATGATGCTCCTATTGATTATTTTTTGTGAGTAACCTGCATGTGTCTATTTGAAATTACCCCTTCATTCTGAAAAGTTAAAAATTAGTACTATCCTTTAGTTCCATGTCACAAAATAATTAATTCCATAAGAAGCAATATGTGAAATTGCTAACAGGGACTGAGGTACAGGTCTGTGAGACTGGGAACACAGCTTCCAGGAAGATCAAACAGTAGGGTTAGGGTTAATGTCCACAGAAAATTCCTTAATAAAACTTATTTTCTTTATTTTTAAATTTAATTTTCAAGAAAATTTTATTTGTTAATAACATTCTCGAACTGAGCAGTGGTGGCGCATGCCTCTATACCCAGCACTCAGGAGACAGAGGCAGGTGGATCTCTGTGAGTTTGAGGCCAGCCTGATCTACAAGAGCTAGTTTCAGGACAGGCTCAAAGTTACAGAGAAATCCTGTCTTGAAAAACCAAAACCAAACAAACAAAACAAGAACAACAATAAAACCCCCCAAAATAATATTCTCATTCAAAATTATTTCCCTTTTAAAAGAAAAACTACAATAAGATCTTAAACACACTGGTGTACTGTAGACACGTCATGAAACAAATTTTTAGTAAAGCTCAAATCACATTTTAAAGTTGGAGAGCTAACCTTTAAGAGCACCTACCAACAGTAGTAATACTAAAACAAAAACAATATTTATGCCAACAGGAGAGCGATAGGACAAAAGGGAAAAACTGAAAGGACAGCCCAACTTCCTGTTTCAAAACACTGGCATTTGGCTGGTGAGACGGCTCTGTGAGCAACGCAAGCCTAGCGACTTTGTCCAGCCTTTGGAACCCTCAGCTGCCATAGGTGTCCACAGCACCAGCTCCCCTCATGCACACACACACACAATGAATAATGTAGAAAACCCTAACACTTCAAAGCAGCAGAAATGGTTTCACTGGAAAGAACACAAAGAAAAGGAAGACAAAGGTCCTAGAAGGCGCCCCATCCTGTAAAATTCACAACTGGGCATGAGCCAATGAGCAGTTATCTCCTTCCCTTACACATATTTAGTTTCTTTGCACATGTACTAGAACACTCCATTTCAAAACCTTCAGTGGTCAAAGTCTGAAACTGAATATTTTCATATCCCATGAGACAGTTAACGCTACCTGTAAAGAAAATCTCATCTTGCAAATGTACTGAAACAACCAACAAAGCCAGAGTTACTGCATCTGTTCAGGCATGACCATGTCTGCTTTCCCCACAACAAATGGCTCCAAAGAGTAAGACTAAGCTGATCTTTTTTCTATCCTCTGGGGATGATTGTTTCACAACGCCTTAGCCTTGGGTGTGGTGCTTTTCAGTTTAAAGGTCAACATAGAGGCTTTGTTAGTACATGTTAGGAGAGAAATTACTATCAGATTCTTCTGGTAGAATTACTTCTACAGTAAAGGCAATATAATGACATACAACTTTGCGTTACATTCTGAATATTCTGGAATACTCTTCTCTTACCATATTGTACCAGGCACTAACAATGTATTTCTCCTCCATGTCTCTTTGACTCTTCGTCTTCTCATATTCTTTCTGAAGCACAACCACATGTAAAGATACAAATGAATTCAACATAAGGAAGATACTTACAATTAACCGCCTAACCCAAGGTTACAATATATAATATAGCAAGGGTCTCTGAAAAAGCTAAAAACCTCAGTATTTTATTGCACGGCGTACTAACTGACCTCTAATGAGTGGAACAGTCGATCCCGTTCCTGCAGTTGGTTTTTAAGAGCTTGTATTTCTGGTGCTGCTCCTTGATTCTGTTTAGGGTCTAATGTACGAATAACCTGCAAATATAGAAGAAAAACTTAAGTACACATATAAGTTCACATATATAACCTAAACAACAAATCCCCCAAAACTCAAACTTCAACTCCTCAAACTTACAGAATGTAGCATCTAAGAAAGCAGTCTTAAAAATGAAAATCAGGCAAAGGATACAACCCAGTGATACAGGTGATACAGTACATACCTAACATGCATGGGTCCCTAGGTTCCGTCCCCAGTACTGTGGGTAGGGGTCAGAGAATCTAATGGCTAGAGCTATAGCTCTAATCTAATCTAGAGCTATAGCTATCACTATCTTAGCATGCATGAAGTTCTGTGTTTGATTCTTATCCCTACCCCAATCAAACAAACCAGAAAAGGAAAATAACACTCAAAAGCTATTAAGGACACTTATAAAAGGTTAAGTGTATGAAATAAAATTGCCTAACTTTTCAATGATACAGATGGAAGAATCAATTCTGAATTACTGAGCACTGCTAGAGAGATGCTATCCACAGCTCTTTTCTATTTTATTTTGGCTAGTCCTGGACATGTAAACAGAAAGACACACAAGGGTGAATCCTAAGCAGGCCTGTCTCTTCTGTCAGTAATATGGTGGAGGCATGAACACTGAATGTAATTCTATCTGACTTATTACAGGATTTCTGGGGAAGAGGTAGTTTTGTTCTCCACCAATAGTTTTACTACCAAAATGTTCAAACACATAGACCTCCAAATAGTTCAAACCCATTTATTATTTTTAACCTAGATTCAACAGTTGCTACTCTGTCATATCTGATCTCCCCTAACACTCTTAGGTGCTAGAAATAATTCACAGTCCCAGTGAATACAACCCTTAAGTACTTCAGTGTGCCTAGCCCTAGGCTTTTTTTTTTAACTTCATAATCACAATGCTACCACCACCTGTAAGAAAATAATAATTCTGTAAAATGGCCAGAATTTAGTCTATTTAGTCCTTTACAAGTAGGAGGGATTGGGGTCTTAGCCTTGCGCATGCTAGGAAAGCGCTCTACCTATGAGGCATGTATCCCTAGATCTTATTTATTTATTTATTTATTTATTTTTGGTTTTTCGACACAGGGTTTCTCTGTGGCTTTGGAGCCTGTCCTGGAACTAGCTCTGTAGACCAGGCTGGTCTCGAACTCACAGAGATCCACCTGCCTCTGCCTCCCGAGTGCTGGGATGAAAGGCGTGTGCCACCATCGCCCGGCCTAGATCTTATTATACCTTTTATTCTGAGACAACAGTCTCAGTAAATTGTTCAGGATGGTTTTGAACTTTCAATCCACCTGCTTTGGTCTTAAGAAGTAGCTGATATTACTTGGCCAAAGCGTCTCTTAAAAGTGATTCTCTGTTCTCAATTCAGGACTCAAAGACTTATGCATTCCACCTGGCAAGCAGAATTCCTTTTAATGCAGTACAGCTTCCTACATACTCCTTTATTCTACTCCCCCGCTTTTTTTTTTTTTTTTTTTTTTTTAGTATGATACTGACCTAAGAACTCAAGAGACCAATTGGCCCAAAGCTAGTGCCCATATGGACTACGTGAAAGAGGAGTAGAAGAGTTTCCCCAGGGGATATCCAAGCATGAGTGTGTATAAATGATTGATCAGTGTGTGCAAAGACTAGCAACTATGGCTTCCTCCTTCCAGATACTTACAACCTGAGACTGCACAACTATAGAGATCTCCTTCCAAGACTAGCTAACCCTTCTCCTGGGCTTAATAAAAACAATGAGGTTCTGGGTTGCAGCAGTTAGAAATTCCCACCTGATCTCAACTTTGCTGTGTGTGTGTGTCTGTGATTCTCTTGTCAATCCTAGACAGGGTTCCAGGAGCTCAGCACAGGATGACATGTGGCAGTCAGGGGCCACTGTTGGGGGCCTTTGATCATGCTCCACCTTAGTTTTTGAGAGAGTGCCTCTTACTGAATCTGGACTTTACCATGTTGGCTAGACTGACTGGCTGGTAAGTCTGAGATGGTCCTGTGTCTCACCTCTCAGAGCAGAGGTTATTCATGTGTGCACCCATGCCCAGCTTTATGTGACTCCTGGATCTGAAATGACATTTCCATTCCCTGTTTGTGCACTGAGCGCCTGATCCACTGAGCCATCTGCTTAGCTCTCATAATACTGACTTTTAACCCCAATTTTGGATTATCTGACAGTTTCCTAAAGGTATTACTTATTTACTTTTAAAAAGAATTATTTTCTGTATATAGGTGTTTTGTTTACATGTAGGTAGACATATCAGAAAAGGAAATCAGATCCAATGGGATTGCAGATATAGACAGCTGCTGCTGAGCCATCCCTCCAGTCCCACCTAAAGGTGCTAGTTAACTTGTTCAAACAGCTTCATGGTGTGAAGAAAGATCTAAAAGACACTTTGATTCAGGTTAATCACTGATGACAGTGATATTCCATCAGGAAGCACCAAATCTTGGCTGTAGCACTGTACATTGTTAATACTTTTTATTCAAGTATTTTTTTTTTTTGTAAAAATGATTTATTTTAGCCAGGTGTGGTAGTGTATGCCTTTTATCCCAGCACTTGGGAAGCTGATGCAGGTGGATCTCTGTGAGGCTGAGGCTAACCTGGTCTCCACAGTGAGTTCCAGGACAGCCAGAGCTGTAACACAGAGAAACCCTGTCTTTAAAAACAAAAACAAATTTCTTTATTTTGAGGGGTTTGATTCTCAGCAGGCATACATGGCTGTCTATCATGTGACTGTGTGTACCATGTGACTGTGTGTACCATGTGACTGTGTGTACCATGTGACTGAGGAGATGAAGAGAAGGTGTCTGGAATCTGGAGTTACAGACAACTGTGAGCACCATGGGGGTGCTGGAAACTAAACCTGGGCTCCCTGCAATACCAAGCTCTCTGAACCACTCAGCCATCTCGCTAGCCCTTTACATTTTTAGTAAAACTAAAGATTTATTCATTTATATGAGTTCGAGGGTCTCTCCAGCATGTATGCATGTGTATCACCTGCATGCCTGGTGTCCACTGGAGCTACTGGAGCCCCTGGAACTGGAGTAACTGACAGTTGTGATCTGCTTTGTGGGTGTTGGGAACTGAACCTGGGGCTGCACGAGTAGCAAATGCTCTCAATTGCTGAGTCATCTCTCTAACCTTAACTCTTAAAGTCAACCCATAACTTAACAGGGTCTTTTTTTTATCATGGCATTTTCACACATTTATGTCATTCATCAGCCTGTGCTCTTGGCTGAGGGAGATGCTAAATGCCAGGCCTGATGAGTGCCTCCCCTGGAACCCAAACAACAGAAGAACCGACTCTTGTCGTACTGGTTCCTGTCTGCGCATAGAGACATCTCATTCAGCTTTGTTCTTCTTCTTTCCTGTGTTGTTAACTCTAAGTACTGGCTACAGCTGTGGCTGTCAGCTATTTCTTACATAGGTGCATTGTCCTCTTGCTATTCAATTTGTGGAGTGATCTATTTTGACACTAACTTACTTGGGATCTTTTTCTGCTTCGATTTCTTTGATTATTGGACACTACACTTCCAGGCTAGAGAAAACCCTCTCTGGAATGTACAGTGAGATAGTTACAGGTTCATACTCACACTTTTGGCTTTCTCCAAGTACTTTTTATAGCGCTCTTCCATTTGCTTCATTTCTTCTTCTTTCTTCCGTAAAGCTTCTTGCAATTCTTCAATTCTTAAGGCTGAAAAAAAGATGTCCGTAAAAAAAAATTAGATTTTAATAACATTATATTTAATTATTTATTAACAAAATGGCACCTACAGAATGGGAAAAGATCTTCACCAACCCCACATCAGACAGAGGTCTGATCTCCAAAATATATAAAGAACTCAAGAAATTGGTCATCAAAAGAACAAATAATCCAATAAAAAAGTAGAGAGCTAAAGAGAGAACTCTCAACAGAGGACTCTAAAATGGATGAAAGACACTTAAGGAAATGCTCAACATCCTTAGCCATCAGAGAAATGCAAATCAAAACAACTCTGAGATTTCATCTTACACCTGTAAGAATGGCCAAGATCAAAAACAGCGATGACAACTTATGCTGGAGAGGTTGTGGGGAAAAGGGAACACTCCTTCATTGCTGGTGAGTGCAAGCTGGTACAGCCCCTTTGGATGTCAGTGTCACAATTTCTCAGAAAAGTAGGAAACAACCTTCCTCAAGACACAGTAATACCACTTTTGGGTATATATCCAAAGGATGCTCAATAGTGCCACAAGGACGTGTGCTCAACTATGTTCATAGCAGCTTTGTTTGTCATAGCCCAAACCTGAAAATAACCTAAATGTCCCTCAACCAAAGGATGGATAAGGAAAATGTGGTGCATTTACACAATGGAGAACTACACAGCAGAAAAAAATGACAACTTGAATTTTCAGGAAAATGAATAGAGCTAGAAAACATCATACTGAGTGAGGTAACCCAGACCCAGAAAGACACATCATCTTCTCCAGCCATAGGGGAAATTCTTAGTTGCTAGAATAACTAAAAGGCGTATTTAAAAAAGAAACAAGTTACATAAATTCATTCTACAGAATGCTGCACAGCTAATTGTTGAAATATGAGCGGCAGCGGGGCTGCGTCCCCAACACCCCGGCCGCTTGGCTAGCTCAGGCCCGAAATAACAACACACAAACTGTATTCATTGGAAGAACTGCTTGGCCCATGAACTCTAGCCCTTACAGGCTAATTCTCACATATTAATTTAGCCCATTTCTAATAATGTGTGTAAGCACCCCAAGGTGCGCTTACCGGGAAGATTCTAGCCTCCGTCCATCCTGGGAGAGCTTCATGTGTCTGCCTCAGAGCACAGAGCTATCGCGTCTACCTGGGAGGGCTGAGCATGGCGTCTCTGCTCCAGAGAGCAGAGTCTGACCTCACTTCCTCTTCCGCCCAGCATCCTATTCTGTTTACTCCTCCCACCAATGCTTTAACCTATCAGGGCCAAGCAGTTTCTTTATTGCTCAGCCAATGAAATCAACAGATTGATATGACACTCCCACATCAGATAATGATGCTATTAGGAAAAACTCACAGCTGTTGTTAAATCTTGGCTCGAGATCTTCAATTATGGCTCTCTTTTTCTGTAATTCATTGTTGGCTTCATGCAGCTTCTCTCTGCAACAAGATATATGATCATATCATCACTTCTGTTTTTCATTCCTGTGCTGGAGATCCAATTTAGTGCCTCATACATGCTATGCAAATTCTCCACCTCTAAGTACATGCTCAACCCTTGTTTCTATATTCTTTTTTCATCTGAACTAAAAATTCATTACTTTCGCATACACTTGCACTGCACACAAGCACTATGAAACAAAGGTAAACAGACTATAGTTTAATGCAAAACAAAGGAAGTCAGGAGTTTATCAATACAGCATCAAAACTAACAAAAGATGAAGATTACAGAGATGTACTCAATCAACTGGGAAGAAGGAGGGGTGGGAAGGAAAACTGGTTGAAATATAAAATGAAAAAAACAAAAAACATTGTAAGAGCCAGAGGCCCAGGACATCTGATAACCAATCAACCAGCAAACAAACAAAAAACCAAAAACCAACAAAAAAGACATGAAGTAGAGGGGGGTAGGAGAAGCGTTAGGGGAAGGTGTGGGGGCGTGGAGATGATCAAAAAACATTGTATAAAATTCTCAAAGAACTAGTAAAATTATATTTTTAAAAAAGTTTGCTTATAGAAGAATCAATGCCTGGCGAGCTGCAGTCTATGGGGCAGTTAGAGGGGTGCCTGTTCCCGTATGTGAAGTTCTACTGCAGCACAGTTCTAACTAGTTTAACATTGTCTACAGCTGCTTTGGAGCTGAGTGGCTGTAACAGAGGCCAGGACTCATACAGCCTCAAATAATTACTATCTGGCCTGTCACAGATAAAGGCTCCTTTCTAAGAAGGAGTCTCACACTGTTGTCCAAGTTGGCCTGAAACCAGGAGTAATTCTCCTGCCTTGGTTTCTGGATTGCAGGTATGAGCCACCATGCCCAGCTCACAGTCACTGAACTGATGTGCAGGATTTGGGTGGAAATGGTCCTGTAGACACTACTAACAAGTGGTACTTCCCTGTATCTTCAATGACCTTATGCCACTGACTACACAGTCTGTATCCACAACACAAAGAGCTTTTGTTCTGTAATGTGAAGAACCTCAACAAATTTTCTACTTACAGATGTTCTTCAAGCTTCTTTTTTAGAAGAACTGACTGAAAGTGGAAAATAAAAAATTAGCTCATTATTTAACATTTTAACTAACAAATTATTTTGTAAAAATCAAAGTATATACAGTAAATAACTTGGAGTAAGCTATCAGTAATCTCTTTGGTCAAAGAGCTCAAAACCCAATGTACCTCAATTTACAGTCCTCTTCAAGAGGAGAGCAGCCCAGAAGTGAGAGCAGCCACAGTAAAAAACACACAGATATAAATTCCCAATTTATATAGAGACCCAGATATTCCTGGACTCAGTATCCAAATAGTCCCCTAATGTAACACACTTTTTACGCCGCTTTCTTGGCATTACGGCAGTCCCAGGTTCACTGCCACATTTAACTGCGGACAAGTAATGTAGATCATGGCACGGGAAATAGAAAGGTAAGATGTTAGGGTACTGAGGATGAAGTTTTGACTGGGTAACTTTTTTTTTTTTTTAAAGTTTTAACTTCCTGAAAAGCAAGAAGTTAAAACTTACATAAAATAAGTAATAAAAAGGACCACCAAGTCTCACAGTGTAACACTTACAAGGGTAAATATTAATAGAGAGTTTGGAATTATGTGATAAATGACACTCAAAACCAATTAATGTAGGCTTATAAAACACACTGCTTGATTGTTTAATAATAGCAATGAGGAGAGAGAAAACCTCTTCAATTTTTAGCTACCCTGTTTAGTGATGATCACTATATATATTAACTCACATTTACCCACTTCCTGTCATTTAGAAATGGCCTGGGACTCACCACACGTGGAACCCAGTTTGCCCCTGAACTCATGACCTTCCTCCTAAAAGCAGGAGGCCTGGGATTCTAGGTGTGCATCATCAGGCTTGAGTTTATTCAATCAATTCTACAACAGGTTTAGAAAATTTCAAATTCACATCTCTCTCTTGATGTGGGAGTGTCATATATCAATCTGTTGATTTCATTGGTTAAGTTATAATAAACCAGCTGCTTGGCCTCATGGCTTGGAACATAGATGGGAGGAGTAAACAGAATAGAATTCTGGGCGGAAGAGGAAGTGAGGTCAGACTCTGCTCGGCTTCCGGGGAGAGAGCCGACAGCTCGGGAGCACAGACGCCATGCTCAGCTCTCCCGGGTAGACGCGATAGCTCTGCTCTCTGAGGCATACGCGATGAAGATGGATGTAGGCTAGAATCTTCCCGGTAAGCGCACCTTGGGGTGCTTACACACATCATTAGAAATGGGCTAGTCCAGGTGCGAGAATTAGCCTGTAAGGGCTAGAGTTCATGGGCCAAGCAGTTCTTTAAATGAATACAGTTTGTGTGTTGTTATTTCGGGCATGAGCTAGCCAAGAGGCTGGGGTGTTGGGGACGCAGCCCTGCCGCTCCTTATTTCAACACTCTCTGTGGTAATGGTAATCAGACCAACATCCTCTACCACTATTTTCACAGACGTATAGAAAGACAATATCCTTACTTTTATCGCGATATCTTTTCAGAGATATTATGTCTTAACTATCTAAAAAAGATATTATTTATATTTTATGACAGAAGTAAAAGATATGCTTTTTTTTTCAGAATTACACATTTTTCTTTCTTCTCTGGTCTCCTCAGCCTGTCTTGTTCTCTGCAGTTTTATATACTGTGGCTAGCTCAAATCATCCATATGACTGGATATAACAATGCATTTCTGCTTCCATGCTAAAAACAAATGACATAAAATAATAATAAAAATGTGCAAACCAGCATGCTCTGACTTAAGGTTATAAGAAAAGACTGTTTTGATAACAGAAAAGGCAGCAATTATGTGTTCTTCTTATAAGATACATGATACCTCTAATAAGATATCTTATTAAAAGGTTTATAAAAGTAGATATCTTATTAAAAGATAATAATCTTCTAATCTTTGTTTTAAAATAATTGTTTGTTCTCTTTGTGCTGAGAGGATGAAATGGAAATACTGAAAGTTCTTAATTTTGTTTTGATTAGATCTTAACAAATTACTTTGAAATCGCTACATATTATATAGTAAAACAACTAAATACAAGTTAATAAGCCAGATACCTCACAATAGTAATATTAACCCTGTTGTACAACTGAGGAAGCTGAGGGCCAGCAATTTAGTACCTTAAGTAACATACGAAAACTAAAGTCCAGTACAGCAGAGACCCAAACCCTCTGAATAGCCTCCCTTTCCTTGTGTTCTATGTTGCAGTGCCTCTCCAAATTGAAGACTATAACTATCAACACGTGTGGTTGGAGGAGACTAGATTATAAAAGGAAGCTTGTATTAAGGTCAGCTATTATCCATGGACTAATATAAGGGGCAGAGCAGAAGTAAGCAAAGGGAGTACATCCACTAAGGTTTGGATGTACTTTCAGAATTTTAATTGTAAGGAGCATATACTTAGAAAGCAAGTATTAGAATGTTCATTTTTCACGAATCCTACTTTGAAATTTCAGTATCACTACCTATAATATCAGATAAAAGTATACAATCTAAAAACTGCTAAGTATATGGAAATGAATAGGAAGCCATACTTACAATAGCCTTGAGCAGAAACCATGCCAAGAGACAGAGAGCACATATTAGTATGAAGCAAACACAGCAGCCAAGAGAAGGAACGATTTAGTAATTCATGAACAGAAGTAAAAGATATGCATTTTTTTCAGAATTGTACATTTTTCTTTCTTCTCTGGTCTCCTCAGCCTGTCTTGTTCTCTGCAGTTTTATATACTGTGGCTAGCTCAAATTATCCATATGACTGGATATAACAATGCATTTCTGCTTCCATGCTAAAAACAAATGACATAAAATAATAATAAAAATGTGCAAACCAGCATGCTCTGACTTAAGGTTATAAGAAAAGACTGTTTTGATAAGAGAAAAAGCAGCAATTATGTGTTCTTCTTCAGAGGGGATGAATCCAGTCTAGAGGCTGCTCTATGTATCACACTCCTGAGATACAACACTATGGATCATAGGGGAGAAAAATAAAGAGAAAAACATAAAAAATCTGATGGGGTCAAAAGAACTACATGCCCTGAATTAAACCATTTCTCTATGGAATCTGGAGTCTTCAAAACAGAACAATTTCCACCTGAGTCTTGTCGGCAGAGAAGAACATGGAAGGGAATTTTTCTTAGCTTATAGGGAGACATCTCATTACTACTTAGGTAGTTAAAAGGTGACCACTTTATGCAAATATCTGACAGGGAAGGCATCTTACCACTGAAATATAATCCCCTACAGCAATTGTTCATAATATATTTAAGTAGATTTACCACAGTGATACATAACTAGGCTGCCCCAAGCCACTTAAAAAACAACTCCCTAATGTTTTAATTTAAGCAAAAGAACCACACACACGGTCTTTACTACACTATGACATTCAGTCAGGCCACTCACGGTGCTTACACGCGGTGTGCCACCCTCTCTTCCCCTTTCTAATAAAACAAATCCACAAAAGTAACCTTCAAGTTTCCAAACCCAAATTAACTTTTATTTATTTTGTTTAAACGAATCTAGAAACCATATGAAGAAAGAAATACTACATCCTATGGCTGGCTACCTCTAAAACACTGTTAAGTAGGCTTTCTTATTTCAGTGCACTAATTCCAGTTTTTGGAGATTTATCATTTAAACATGTTTTGTTTGATGGATTGTTTTTAAATCATGACACTGGGTCAGGGGTTTGGCTCAGTGGTAGAACACCTGTTTGAATCTCAGACCCACACTTCGTTTGTTTTTCGAGACAGGGTTTCTCTGTCAAATAGTTCTGGAACTCACTTTGGATAAAAAACAAAAGAAATACTTGGCATTTTTATCTAGTCCCATTTTCATAAAGGTGTATGGTTGTTAAAAATGACAGCAGTTGTGAACTGAAACAATTACCAACTTATTAAGAAATAAACTAAATTGCCAAGTGGTGGTGATGCACACCTTTAATCCCAGCACTCAGGAGGCAGAGGCAGGTGGATCTCTGTGAGTTCGAGGCCAGTCTGGTCTACAGGCTCCAAAGCTCAGAGAAACCTTGTGTGGAAAAACCAAAGCAAACAAACAAAAAACAACAACAAAAACCCCAAACCTCCCAAAAATACAGGGCACAATGGCAACCTAAATAAGATATATGTGTAGAGAAACTTAGAAAACTAAGTTTGAGGCCTCAAGGGCTTTTATATTTAATATTCCCAAACTTTAAAAGTAATTCACTTAACTCTCTTTCCTTTCCTTTTCAGTTGTTCCTATGTTAATAAGGCTGGAGATTTCTCCAGCTGGCTGCATCAATGAAGCAACCCAGAGAGTATGAAATCCAATGTCTGAGAGCATAGGAAACTGCACTGACAACAGAGAAACAAGACTGATTGAGTAATATTTAATTTCCCTATTTTTTAAACTGTTCTTTTTTGTGCTTTAGTTTTTATTGTGTATGTTTTATTCAATATAAAGACTCTGCCAATTACAACTTGTTTACTGTTGTCAGAGATGTCTACTAGGCATCCTAGCACTGTGAAAGGTGGTTAGTGGGCAGAGATGATGTATGTCATTATCAGCATAGGTACCATATTCCAGTAAGAACGTGCCAATAGCACAGGAGAGCTAAGACAGAGATATGTAGAAAATGCTAAAACAATATATATATGCATAAAGAATGGATTCAGAAACTCAGAGGTGATTAATTATCAGTTTATATTAAAAATTCTTCTTGGGCATATCTTTACAATTTTTTTTGACCTGAGGGGGAAACCTTTCATTTCCCTATGAATTGAGCACATTTAAGATGTAGAGCTTCGATGTTTATCTTGCCTGATAAACACAAGTAAACTTAGCAGCGTCAATTAAAACAGGACTTTTAAATAAGGATGCCAGCAAAAAGGAACACAGTATTTCTTCCCTATAACCAGTATAATGCCAAATTATTAGAAATCAAATAAAACACTGAAGATGAGCCTGAGAGATGGTTCAATGGTAAAGACCACTGTCAGCAGGTGTAATGACCCGTTCCTGGGACTCCACACAAGCACATGCCTCCACAACTCATACCCATAAATTTGTTTGAGAAAGTGTCAAAATTATAAGTTTTCTTAGCTGTGAAACTTTTGAAGCATGGTCGGTACATATCAAAACTTACATCTTCTGCTTTTGAGCCTTGATCCTGCAAAGATTTCTGCAGTTCTTCTACTTGTGACTGTACTTCTAGAAGTCTCTGATTCACCAGCCTGCAAAGCAAACACATATCAATCCTCTACATATACTTTTTCCCGTTGGGCTGTCATAATGATTTCACTGAAAGCATCAGGTTGCAGTAGCATTGCATAACTGCAATAGGACACTCACAGTTTCATAAGTAAAGATTACTTTCCATATTATTTTTTATATTTAAAATTTCACTTTTTGGCTGGAGATATAGCTCAGCTGGTAGAGCGCTTGCCTCGATGCATAAGGCCCTGGGCTCCATCCCCAGTACTGTATAGCCAGGCAGAGTGGCACATGCCTGTGGTTCCCAACACTTGGGGGTAGAGGCAGGAAAGTCAGAAGTTAGAAAGACACACAGTGAACTTGAGGCCAGCCTGGTATACATTGTGCCAGAAAACAAAACAAAGCAAAGTAACACCACCTCACTTTCGCTTTCTCTTTCCTCTTTCCTGCTTTTTTTTTTTAAATCTATGATGCCACTGTAGACTTTTGTCAGTTAGGAAACATTTCCCAAGATGGGTGTGGTGGCATGTACCTTTAATCCCAGCACTTGTGAGACAGAGGCAGGAGGATATCTGGGTTTGAGGTCAGCCTGGTCTACGGATCAAGTTCCTGGACAGTCAGAGCTACACAGAGAAATACTGTCTTGAAAAACCAAACAAACAAAAAGCAACAACAACATACTAATTTTATAGTAACTGACTCTGAAACACTGTGTAACACTGAGATATGGAAAACTTACAGCAGAAATGCAATTTTTTGTTAATCTAACATAGTTTAAATTTTCAAAATAAATGAATTGCACTTGGGAGAAAAAAATTTCTTTTATGGTCATGACAAAAAATAAATAAGGGAAAAAATACTTTATTAACTGAACTCCATACCAGCAGATCCTTTCAAACATTAGTTTGTATAAAGAGTTCATGAACTGAGCTGGGCAGTGGGCGCACACCTTTAATCCCAGCACTAGAGAGGCAGAGGCAGCTCTGTAACCTCTGTGAGCTTGAGGTCAGCCTCGTTTAAAAACTGAGTTCCAGGACAGCCAGGACTGTGACACAGAGAAACCCTATCTTGGAAAACAAAACAAAACAAAAAAGAGTTCATGAACTACAATTGCTGTAAAAAAGTGCAAATGTATCAGATATATTTTTTTAAAAAAATTATTTGATTTTTATTCAATGTGCATTGGTGTTTGACCTGCATGTATGTCTGTGTGACTGTTATGGATCCTCTGGAACTGGACCTACAAACAGCTTTGAGCCACCATGGCTGAAGGGAACTGAACTCAGGTCCTCTAGAAGAGCAGTCAGTGCTCTTAACCACTGAGCCCTCTCTCCAGGCCTGAATCAGGTATTTCTTAATCCTCTCTCTATATGTTACCAGGGATGGTAACACAGGCTTTAATACTAGTACAGGCAGGTAGCTGAGTTCCAGGCCAGCCAGGACTACATAGTGAGACCTGATGTGGGATATCTCTCTGTATACTGTGAATATGTTTTATTACCACTGGTTAATAAAGAAGTTGATTTGGCCAATAGCCAGGCAGAATAGTCAGGTGGGAAATCCAAAAAAAGATACAGGAAGCAAAAGGATGGAGTCAGGGAGATGCTAGCAGCCACCTGAAAGAATAAGATGCCAGAACAGTATCTGTAAGCTGCAGGGCATGTGGCAATACACTGATTATTAGAAATGGGTTAATATGTAGAGCTAGTCAGTAAGAAGTCTGAGTCAACGGCCAAACAATTATAATTAACATTAAGCCTCTCAACATTGATAAGTGGCTGCGGGGGACCGGGCAGGACAGAGAAAAGTCACCAGCTACAGAGACCCTATGTCAAACAGATTAAATAAACTCAAAAAGAAATATAGCTGAACAAAGACAACACCAATGGACATGCCAAAGTGGATGGGGAAAATCCCATGGGGCCTCAGCTTTACACAAAAAACTGTAGGCAACTAAGTAAAGCTGGGAGTGGGAGGTGGCCCTTCAGGGAAGAGCACATGACTGGCTGCTGTACAGTGACAGATGTTCAGCCCTGAAAACAAACACACAAGTAACATTATACATGCTGAGCAGCTTTTATTTAGGAATATATATGTACAAACATACATATACACACATGCAGTAACAAGTAGTGAAAGAAGAGGCCTTGAGAAGAGGAGCTTGGGGAGGAGAGGATTTAGAGAGATGAAAAAGAAGAAATGTTTAATTATAACTAAAACAAAAGCAAGAAAAAATACTAGCATATAATCTTTTTCAAATGAATCATAAGCCTTTCTTTAGAAATCCCAAAATGAAGGCCCCGAAAGAGAAGCTGTGACTGACTCTACCTGTTCTCTGTCTCCAGCTCATTCTTGCGTAGGTTTGCATCATCTAGAAGGCTCTGCAATAAGGCTATTTTCTCATTGTCTGAACCCTCTTGATTGATTTTTAACATCTTATTCTCATGCTGTAGACGAATAAGTTTCTCCCTGAATGAGAAAAATAAAAGCTGATTATCTAGTTCATTAAGACGCTGTGTGAATCATGATCCAGATATATAAAGCTGGAGTGTCAATACACAGGATACAAATGAAAAACTAATATCACCTTTAATGAACTAAACTCCTTCTAGAATGTACATCCTGAAGAAACAGTTTCTGTGTTTCATGACAAAGGACAAAGAAAATTCCAAATCCTATTTCCCTTCTTTAAATATTTAAACTATGAACATGACTCTAACTATATAGTGCAAAACATGATTGTTGATGAAATTCAACCTTCTAATTCTGTGTATATACATACAGACAGGTATTTATTCCTCAAAAACACATTTTGTACTGGCGCTTGCTAGTTACACTTAGAATTCCAATCTTTTAATATTGTATCTCGAAAATTTAAATAACACAGCACTAAAAGATAAATCAACCATTACTTATTTAGATGATACATTTCATGCTTTTATTTTATTTTATTTTATTTTTTTTAAAGATTTATTTATTTATTATGTATACACTATTCTCAGTACTCCACCTGCAGGCCAGAAGAGGGCACCAGATCTCATTACAGATGGTTGTGAGCCACCATGTGGTTGCTGGGAATTGAACTCAGGACCTTTGGAAGAGCAGGAAGTGCTCTTAACCACCAAGCCATCTCTCCAGCCCCATTTCATGCTTTTAGTATTTTAATAATGAGTGGCCTTATAAAATACCTTTGTGTATATTGTTGACTATTTCCTTAAGATTATTTACCAGAAAAGCAAATTTTCAGTTAAAAGATGGGGACATTTCTACTATAAGACATGTTCTTCAATTTGTTCTAAAGACATTTTTCCCCACTTCTAGTTCCTCCAAAACCCTAACATGAGTGAAAATGTCAAATGCTAACTCACTGTCTGTGGTATATGTGGTAAGTTTTCATCACTGTTGATATCATCTTCTTATTAGCTCTTTAGGGTATAGAGCAGACTTAAGCTATCCCCAATCACATGCAGAGGAGCCACAGCTGTGAGTTATCACTGCTCCTTTTTAGCGTAACAAACCTTTGTAACAGGCTTCCTTAACTGCTTTTGGAGTAAAGGATATGGCCATTCATTTATAAATACTTACAAAGAATAAGTATGCCTTCATTCAACTAATTTCATTTGTTCCCAGATGGTGAAAAGTAAAAGGTACATAAGGGGCAGGGGAGATGGCTGACAGCCAAGTCTGATTCCAGGATTCCAAGGTGGAGAGAGAGAACCAACTCCCAAGATGTCCTCTAGCCTCTAAACATGAGCTATGGCTGGAGTGAGCACGCACGTGCGCACACACAGAATACAGAAAACGCACAGCATTAAGATGGGACCTGACGGACAACATATGATAAAGACAATGACAAACCGGTTCAAAAGTAAAGCAGTGTTCAGACTTAATCATTACCTTCTGCACACTTGCTCCCCCTCCTCATTTTTCAGTCATATTCATAATGCTGAGAAATAAACTGAAGGAGACGAAGTCTCTGAGCTACGCCTAGATAACAGGTGAGGAATACTGAGGGGAGAGTTCCTCTATGTGCACCTTGTGGTTGATAGATGAATCTTAGTAATTAACTGTTTATTAGGGGGATAGCTAAGTACAACCTTTGTCTTCAGTACTTTCACGCTGTCTGCTGAGGTTCCAAAATGGGATACGTGAGTTTTGCTTTTGTAGTGTGAAAGACTGCCTCATTCAAGTAAAAATAATTCGTTCTCTTGACAATTTAAAAAGCTTCTAAAGTACTGAAAACATGGAAATTTAATACTGAGTTCAGACTGAAATGTCCATCAAAAAGAGGAGCTAGTTCTTTTTCCACCAGAGAGTAAGTTCTCTACAAGGACATTGTGTGGAGGGACTGACTGTCACTGTTACCCTCTTTACCTGATTTCGGGTGTAATAATCTCTGCTGCGAGGCTGTCTGAAGATTCCTGGCTTCCCAGAGGCATTAACCCTATAAATACACAGAGAAGTATACAGTTAAGGAAGCACGGCTACCTCCTTTGCTTAAGAGATACAGTTTTTGCAGGAGAGCACAACCTTGACTATGAATTTTAACAGCTAAAGAATTCAAAGTTGTTTTTAAATTTTATTTAGATTGTTGTTTTATGGTATTAATACTTGAATCTGGCTCTGTGGATGCTAGGCAAAAATCACCAGTTTTCTCAAGTAAAAGTTAAAGTAGACTTACAAAATTAACTTATCATTAAAACAACTGTAACGGTCCAACTACATACCATTAAGTACATTTCAATGTTGTCTAGCCATTACTATTATCTGTTTCCAACTATTTAATAACTCAGTCAGAAACTCTATAACAATTAGATTATTCCAATCGTCCTGCCCGAAATTCCTTGGTAACCTCAATTCTATTTTTTTTTCTGTTTTTTCTTTCTTTCTTTTTTTTCTGAAGCTGAGGACCGAACCCAGGGCCCACTGAGCTAAATCCCCAACCCCCCTCAATTTTATTTTTAGTCTGTCTGTGTTAATGTGTTGCTTGCCTAGACATGTAAGCAGATCATGTATTGATCTTTTTTATTCAGTTAGCACAATACTTTGATGACTTGTCCACATTACAGCATTTTGCAGAACTTTCTTGCTTTTACTGTTCAATAATATTCCATTGTGTGCATTTACTGTATCTAAGCTCAGACAGATGTGCATTGTTTCTAGTTTGTGGTGACTGTGAATAAGGTTATGTGTATGTAATTGTATAGTGTGTATATACAGTAATGCTGTATGTGTACAATTATCTGGCCTCATGCACTTCAGTTCCGTTAGTGATGTACTTACACGTGGATCTGATGAATCACATCTTATTTTGCTTACACATTTTTATTTTTATTTTTTTTTAGAAGTTGTGTAAATAAATTTTTTTTATTTTTTTAATTAATTAATTAATTAATTTATTAAAGATTTCTGTCTCTTCCCCACCGCCGTCTCCCCTGCTTACACATTTTTAAACGCTATCAATTTTATTTCCACAGCATTACTCCATCCCACCAGTGATGCATAATGGTTCAATTACTCCCAACCAATTTCTTTCCTTGGGGTCATGGTGGTAGTGGGAAAAACATTAGCCTCACTAATTAGTTTGTGGTAACTCATTGATTGCTTTGCCTTTATCTAGTGAACCCTGAATGATATCACTATTTCATGTGTTTACTGGCCATCTGTTTATCTTCCTTAGAGATATATAGTTCTTTCTATTCAAATCCTTTGTTCATGTGTGGAATAGTTTTTATTTTTATTATTGTTCAATTTTTATAAAATTTTCAGATAGCCTGGATATTCTCTCTGTGCACATCATATATTCGTGTACATGTATGAGATCATATGCAGAAGACAGAAAAATCACCCTGCACTCTATATTTGTGTACCATGTGTGTTCTGAGCATCTGGAGTAGCCAGAAGAGGGCATGGGATCCTCTGGAACTGAGTTTCAGATGGTTAAGAACAGCCTCGTGGTTGATGGAAAATGAACCCCGGTCCTCTTAAAGAGCAGCCTATGCTTTTAACCACTGAGCCATCTCTCCAGTCCCTGGATATTAATTCACTCAGATATCTGCAAATGCAAATACTTTCTTCCACTCTGTAGATCTTCTGCCCTACTCTACTCTAGTGTTTTGGTGCATTAACATTTTCAGTATTGATAGAACCCTCTTCATTCATTTTTTTTTTTTTTTTGGTTGTTGCCTATGCCTTTGGCACCAATTGCAGGGGCTTATTTTCAAATTCAATGTCATAAAAACGTTCCCCTACAATAGCTCTTATATTTGGTCTTTGAGTCAGTTTCATTCTTCTGCATTTGGATGCAAAATATACAATCAATTTTCTCCTTCCTCCCTACTCCCCTTTCCCTAATTGCTCTGGCTAGAAATTTTAATACTATCCTGAAGAAAACTGGTGATAGCAAATATCTTTGTTTTTTCCCTGGTCTTAGAGGAAAAACTTTCATTCTTTCACCACTGAGGTTTTTCCAAATGTTTCTTTATCATGTTGAGGAAATCTATTCCTGGCATACTGAGTTTTTTAAAATTATGAGTAGGTGTTGGAATTTGTCAAATGCCCTTTTCTGTACAAACTGAAATGATGCTGTTTTCCCTTCATTTTGTTCATGTGGCTGACAATGAGCTCTCTATCTGCCCCTGAAGGAGTTCTACAGTAAAGTTATCAACAGGAAAGGTGTACACCTTTCCCACGCTTGTTCAGTACACTACAGCAGGTCTTAGCCAGTGCAGTAAGACTCGAGAAGGAAATAAAAGAGATACACATAGGAAGGGAATAAGTTCAAATTAAAATTACTTTGATATTCTAGCTCACACCAATCAGACTATAATTAAGAAAATAAATGACAGTTGGGTGGTGGTGCATGCCTTTAATCCAGCACTCAGGAGGCAGAGGCAGAGGCAGGTGATTTCTGTAATTTCAAGGCCAGCCTGAGGTACAAAGTGAGTTTCAAGACAGACAGAGCTAAAACAGTGAAACCTGTCACGAGCCATTTCCCCCCTAAAAATCATTACAGAAACCATCACCCTGGGGAGTCTGCAGAGAACCCCACACCCATAATTATGTTCTATTGAGAACCTGCCCCACACCCAATTAAGCTGTTGATGGAGAGCTATCTGTTAGCGGAATGTGATAGCCTCACATTCCAGCTATCCAGGGAACCAGGTGTGGCAACTTGTGACTTCTTGGCCTACCTGTCCGAATGTAACCTCTTGACCTACGTGACCGGGACCACGCGGCGAGATCCCGTGCCCTGCCCCCCATTCCTTACCATATATAAACTGTAACCTGTCCCTAATAAACGGAGGCTTTGACAAATCTGCTTGGCCTCCTTCTTCTGTCCTAGCTCATTCCCTTCCAGGTAGCGCCCCTCCGAGACCCTGGAATAACTGATTGCAGGGTGGGTTACAAACCCCTAGACTGAGTAACCCACCCAACGCAATCGACAGAAACCCTGTCTCAAAAAACTGTAAAAGAAAAAGAAATGACAAAAAAAGATTGGACATGGGAGAGGGGAAACCTTATTCACTGTTGGTGCAAGTGCACACTGGTACAGCCACTATAGAAACCTTATTCACTGTTAGTGCAAGTGCACACTGGTATAGCCACTATGGAAATCAGTGTGAAGGTTCCTCAAACACTAAAATCAGAAGTAACATGTGAGCCCAGCTTTATCATTCCTGGGCATATACTCAAGGAAGTCTCTATGCTATCAACAAAGATGCGTGCACACCTCTGTTTAGAGCTGCTCTGTTGACAACAGCATCTCAACTGATGGACCGTGAGAGCATGCTACATTTGAACTTTAAATCAGCTGTTAAGAAAACTGAGCGGCTTTAAGGGAGAGAGGGTAACAGAACACTTATGCAATGAATGCTGGGGATGGGCAGAGGAAAGAGACGCAGGCAGTGAGACTGAGGGAGGGGGACTAGAACAAAGTTTGCATGAAAAAGCCACTAGGAAATCTGCTACTTTGTAAGTTTTTTAAAAATAAATAAAACAAGGGATGGAGAGATGGAATCAACGCGACAAGGTGGTTGTCCTATGCATGTTTCTAACTTCAGTTCTGAGGGATCGGGCATCCTCTCTTGGCCTTCATGTGTCCATAATTATGCATATTCTTACATATATATATATATATAAATATGTATATCTTACATGTAAGAAACTTAAAAAAAAGTTCCACCACAAAACCTTACCTATAAAGTATTTGTCAGTGAGACCCAAGACCCTTAAAACAGTACGTGTTTTTATTGGTTGCTCACCAGAACTCTGTTAATGGTAAGATCCTTTTGGTGAAGACACTGTATGTTTTGGATGCAGAACATACAACAATCAAGCTATAACTGAGCTGGAAGTGTTTTCTCTACATAGCTGCACTCACAGCTGGTGTAGGAGGGTCATCTGTCAATGTGTTACTTTCATTGGTTAATAAAGAAACTATTTTGGCCTTTTGATAGGACAGCAGCTTAGATAGGCAGAGTAGACCAAACAGAATGCTGGGAGAAAGAAAGCAGAGTCAGGCAGACACCATAAAGCTCTGGCCCCAGATGGACATAGGTTAGAATCTTCCTGGTAAGCCACCACCTCGTGATGCTACACAGATTATTAGAAATGGGTTAATCAAGACGTGAGAATTAGCCAATAAGAGGCTGGAACTAATGGGCCAGGCAGTGTCTAAATGAATACAGTTTCCGTGTAATTATTTCGGGTGTACGCTAGCCAGGCGGAATAGAACAAGGAGTTCGCACCTCATTACTACAGGGATAAAAGGTCTGCCCACTACACCCAGCATATTACACTTCCTCCCTTACTCTTTAGTAACTTAGTTTACTGGTGAATAAAAATGTCACAATTATATTGCTAAACATTCAGGTAGTTCTGCAATTTTATTCTTAGAAACTACTCTTTAATCATTTGGGTACAGTTCTAGAGGAAAAACCTCACAAAAACATTCAACCATGTAGATTTTTATATAGCAAATAATAAACTTGAGCTTAAAAGAGACAGGCTGTTTTTTCTTGACAACATGGGAACTGAGAGTAAAGAGGATAAGGTTCAAGTTAGATTCCAAAAATTTATGAAAACTTTATGGAGAGCTGATGAGAAAAGAAGTTAAAGAATTGCAGGGGTACAAAGAAGAACCAATTATATTAAGAAATACTGTACATTTGGTGAGGATAACCAGGAATGTATGTATGTATGTATATATGTATGTATGTATGCATGTACATACATGTTTCTGGATATATTTCTCCCTCTCTCCTTCAGCTAGCACTGGTCATCTGAACTATATGTTGAGAGGACCATGGCTATCTGAACTAGGGTCTGGAAACAGGCCAAGAGGAGAGAGAAGAGAGAGGTATGACAGCAAGGCCACAGTGGCTGATGTTTACATGAGTGGAATCAGAGCAGAGGGGACTGACAGACAACTGGGGAGTGGGATAAAATTAAGTAGATAGAGAAGTTCTTTGTGGGAACAAGGAGAGGAAAACCAAGGGTAGTCATGGAAAACTGTTTCAAGTAACTAAAAAGTCAGGGTTTGGTTAAGAGTGAAGCTTGTAGCAGGAATTGCCAGTCACCTACTGTGAGTAAAGAGGGGAAGAGTGCTGTAGGAAGTCTTACAGCCAGTGGTTCCCCGCCCACTGGGAATGGCATCTTATACGGCAAGAACTGATGTAGAGCATGCGTCCTCCCTTTCTGGTCGCTGGATTTGGTTTCTGTTCTCTGTTCAAGCAGAGGATTCTGATTTGTGAGTTTACCCCTAAATAAATAACCATCTATTTCTCAATTCTGAGCTAGTGTGGGATTTCTTTTAAGCGTCGTTGCACAGAAGAGGGCAAATCCTGAGCCAAGCATTAATCCCTTTGTTTGAGAAAGAAGATATATATGTGGCTTTTGTTTTTCTTAAAAGCTTTTCTTTTAAGAATTCCTAAATCTTTTTTTTTTTAAAAGATTTATTTTTGTACTTTATGTGTATGAGTGGTTTGCTTTCACATATTTTCAGTGTACCATGTGCTTGTAGTGCTGCAGAAGACAGAAGAGGATGGTGGATTCCCTGGGACTGGAGTTACATGGTCTGCCATGTGGGTCCTGGGAGCTGAACCCAGGTCCTCTGCAGAATAGCCAGCGCTCTGGAGGAGGCTCTCCAACCCACATACAAGTTATTGATTTACTTATTTAATTTTTAGTTTTTTTGAGATAGGGTCTCTCTGCAGCTTTGCAGCCTGTCCTGGAACTAGTTCTTGTAGACCTGGCTGACCTCGAACTCAGAGATCCGCCTGCCTCTGCCTCCCAAGGCTCCCAAGAGCTGGGATTAAAGGTGTGCACCACCACCATCACCTGGCTAGATACAAATTTCTTAATGATTTAAAATCCATTCCACTTTTTGCAGGAATCACCAACTTGGAAAGTTTGATATACTTCTAAAGCAGTCATGAGAGATTTTTCAGAATAAGAGTGTCACATTAAATGATTGTGACTTGTAAACTCAAGAGATTACAAAATTGCTTTAAAGTTGCTAAGTAAACCAAGATCTTGGTTAACAGTTCAAAAATTTCATTCCTTTTCTTTTGTTGGGCCATCTGTCTGTGCAATCATCTTAAAGTGAAGCCAACACCTTTGCTGACTTTCCGAGCCAGACTCCTGGAGTTACAGGGGCTTTTTTACCTTGAGTGGTGAGCTGCCCCTCCTGAGCCTGGACACAACGGAGCTCTTCAATGGTTTCCTTCAGAGAATCCCTTTCTGTTCTTAACCTCTAAAGTAACATAAAAGCAAAGGTCAGCTCTACAGATTTACTGAGCAGTAATCGAGGCCTTATCCAGGAAAAAGATAAACAGTGGACATGAGCTTATTTTTAGTTTTGATCTTATATGGAGATCATGGAAGTAGAAACAGATGAAAATGATTATCTTTTTTATCTTCTATCTTTACAATACCAAGTATCTATTATTTCATGGTAATACACATTCATGTTAAGCATGAGGCACAAAGCTAATTAGTCCACTCTTAACTATGTTCTTAACATTATTTTCATTCAATAAAGAGTCAGGATGAAGACTAAATACTCATAAACTGTGAAAAGCAGAAATAATGCTAAACAACAGTGCAGCAGTGTTCTCCATACTAGTCACACAGCAAACAGAAGGGCTATACATAGAGGAAGTCAACGGAAGAAGAAAAGAGAGACCAATGATACAAATATATGTATATTAGAGAAATGAGAATTGGAGTAAAACTAGTCTAGCTTTTATTTATTTCTGAGAAAAAGAGAAAAATTGTGACTTAAAAGTAGAACAATTAAAAGAAGGAATTAATACAGTCAAAAATTAAATTTCAGTCTTAATGTTAGCACTTCTGAAAAACAAAATGCCCATTACATACTCACATCTTTTTCTTTCTGAAGACCATCAACTTTTTCTTTTAGCCGCTTATATTCAAAATCTAATTTATCTGCTTTCTTTGATTCATCGGATAATCTATTTTGCAGCTCTACAACCTGATACAAAATACATAAATTATATAAAAATGTTAATTTTTATAATTTGAAACATTAGAAATGATCACAAGGTGGTAGAATATAGCTCAATGGTAGAACACATGCTTATTAGCATGCACAAAGCCTTAAATTCAATCCCCAGCATGCCCTCCCCCAACTAAACAAAATTAAAAAAAAACCATTATTTTCTTCTACAGGTTTAAGAAAACTCTATTCCCACCATACTTGACTAAACGTTATACAATCCATCAGCCTAATAGAAGGGAGAGAACTAGGAACTAAAATCTTCATAGGTAAGAGAGGCTCCTAAACTAGAGTCATCTAGAACAAAGGTATCAATTATCAGAGGGCCTTCATTTCTAGCAAAAACACTGAGAAGCAAAGAAACAGGAAGGAAAAATAGGAAATGCTCAATTACATAGCTAATCTTATAAGAGGCTAAAACCCCTGTGGGAAGTTCATGAAGAAGGTGTGGATAATGAGAGGTGCCAATGCCAATAACAGGAACCTAGAGCTTTGAGTATAACAGGAATCAAGTGGTCATTAAATAGTCCTGGCTGTAAAGAGTAAGGAGAAAAAAAGATCAGTCTGGGTATGGAGGTGCACACGTTTAATCCCAGCACTCAAGAGGCAGCATTAGGCAGATCTCTGTAAACTCCTGACACGCCAGGGCTACGTGTGTCTCAGGGGGAAGGGAGGGATAGAGGGAAGAAGAAAGGAAGATCCATCAGCAGGCAAGAAAAATGAGTGCTCTGGAGTTAAAAGGAAATACCTTGGAAAAGTAACCCTGGCCAGCTGATATTTAGATGTGTGTTTTCACTCCTTGTTTGTCTGGGGAATGCAAACACAGGCAAGAGAAGTGGTTCTGCATGCTAATGCTGGAAAACATGGCTTGAGGAAACAAAAACTGACTGGAGAAAAACTGCAATTCAGAGCCATCACAATTCCTCAAAGAACTAATGAAAAAGCAAGACTGAAATTATGCAGATAATGAGAAAAAGCTGCAATTAATCAAGGTCTATTACCAACAATTACAGTTTTATAAGTTCAGCAAAGATTTCAGGTTGAAACTGTCAAATATAACACGTCCACCAGATTTACAGGAGTGGATGTCTGGGATCCCAGCACTCATCAGGCCGTGGCACAGGCTGTGCGGCAGGGCAAGTCTAGTTAAGGTACACAGGAAACCCTGTCTCAAAAATACCGGAGGTGAAGGATATTGTTTAGTAGGAGAACGCTTGCCCAGCACACACATGGTCCTGGGGTTCTTCCTTAGACAGGAGACGCAGGGGAAGAAGTACACATTTTATGAACATGAGACTGTGAGGGCCAGCCATGATAATCTAAGTCTGGGCAAAAAGGAAGTTCTTTACTTCCTTCAACCATTATCACCTGGGACTCTGGCCATCCATGAATTTAAATGGAGTCTGGAGTCTCAATAGTTTACCGAGACAATGCCTGGCAGGCCCAGATTACCGATTCCCACCCAAGAGCTGACCATTCAAAGGAAATTTCTGGCATTCCAAGCACTGTAGATAGAAACACCTGCCAGCACTTCACCAGGACACCCCTAGACAGACGTCAGACAATCAGGGGTCCTGAACCTCAGAGACTCCTCACCCCCACCTTTACTACTATAAAAACCCAATTCTAATTGAGCTTGGGGCTCTCCAGATATTCCAATGTGTTGGTCTTGCGGAGAGACCGAGTTTGCAAACTTGATTAAAATAAAGGCTCTTTGCTTTTACATATGGGACTTGGTCTCCTTTGTTTGCTTTTGTGGGGACCCACTGATTTGGGCATAACAAGACCATGACCAGAGCAACCACACACAGAGAACTTGCAGAAAGAAAAATATCATTAAAAAAAGTATTAAGAATATGACTGTGAATAGGCACAGAGAATTGGTATTCTATGCAGTTTGTTATACTATTTCTAGATATACATTTTTCTCTTAATTCTAAATTAGATATGCTTTATTAGTTCTAAAAATGTTAAGTGTTTTTCCCTTCAAATAATATTCTCTATTTCTTTCTACTTTCTCCTCTAGATATATTGCTGCTTACTTCATATTGGATATGTTTTAAGAACAAGTATTTTTTTGGCTATACTTTTGAGTAATTTCAATCCATATTTAAATTCAATATTTCAGGAAGTTCCTTAAGTTTGCCATATAATTGAAACTTTTATAATAGAGCACTGAGAAGAAAATATATCAACCAAGGAAATTTGGAAACCACTCATGATGTACGGGTTTAAGGCTTTAGCTCAATAGTTTGATTATCTGAGTTCGTTACCCAGAACCCACATGGTGAAAAGAGAGAGCAGATTCCTGCAGGTTGTCCTAGGACCTCCATATGTATGTTAAGTCACACCTATGTCCCCGGCAATCAAATAAATAAGGTGTAATAAAAAGAAAATAAATATAAAAACAGTTAAGAATCTTGTGGTGGTTAAGTAAGAATGACCTCTACTGGCTCACATATTTGAATGCTTAGTCACCAGGAGTGGAATTCTTGAAAGATTAGAAGGAATTAGCAGGTGGCCTTGTAGGAGTAGGTGTGGACTTGTAAGAGAAAGTGGGTCACCAGGGGTGGGGGTGGGGTGGGGTAGGCTGTGGGGTTTCAGAAGCTCAAGCCAGGCCCAGTGGCTCCCTATCTGTTCCTGCTGCCTGCAGATCAGGATGCAGAACTCTCAGCTACTTCTCCAGCACCATGTCTGCCTGTAAGCCACCATGCTCCCCACCACGATGATAATGGGCTAAACCTCAGGAACTGCAAGCCCCTAATTAAATGCCTTTTTTTTTT